>NC_092045.1:43769167-44069167 GCF_003086295.3 Arachis hypogaea | reverse complement strand
TATAGTTAGGGATGATAAAGGACCTTGGGACAAGGCGCACTCTTTTTCCTGAAAAGGGTTTTTAACGAGGCGCCAAGACCAAGACCTACAAATCACCCGACTTAGGAAATTAACCCCCGCATGTATATATTTGCATTTTCTTTTAAAATCTGTTCAGATTTTCTACAAACGCTCAAGCCGCATTATTCCGAAACATTCATCGCCAGATTATAAAGCTACAGATCGACAGAAAGTGAAAACCAAATTCACTGTGCGATCACGATAAAGACCAAAAATGAAAACCAAATTCATTAAAAGGTCGACCAAACGAGGGTTAAAACCTGAACCCTACAAATTCGGCAAAGATGAAAATAGAATAATGCAAGACGTTATAGAAAGTGATCCATAGAAAGGACCTGACGAGGTCCTAATAAAATGGATTGCTATAAAATAACTTGAAGACTGACCGGCATAAAGAAGTCGGACCAGCTACAACAACCCAAGTTATAAGTAAAGCCCTGGAAAGAGGTTTGGCCAACCCTATAAAAGAGGATTACTATAACTTAGAAGAGCCCGACATGACGAAGTCGGAGTCCTCCAAAAAAAACGTTACAAAAGGTAATCCCTGAAAGAGACCTGAACAAGGTCCAAGAAAGAGGATTACCAAGTAACTCGACAAGGCTCGACATGATGAAGTCGGCCCAAGATATAAAGTTACAAAAGGTAATCCCTGAAAGAGACCTGAACAAGGTCCAAGAAAGAGGATTACCAAGTAAATCAATAAGGCCCGACATGGTGAAGTCGGCCCAAGATATAAAGTTACAAAAGGTAATCCCTGAAAGAGACCTGAACAAGGTCCAAGAAAGAGGATTACCAAGTAACTCGACAACGCCTAACATAATGAAGTCGGCCCTAGATATAAAGTTACAAAAGGTAATCCATGAAAGAGACCTGAATAAGGTCCAAGAAAAAGGATTACCAAGTAACTCGACAGGATCTGACATGATAAAGCTACCCCTGGAAGAGACCTAACTAAAGTCTAAAAAGGAGGGTTACAAATAAACAACTCAGGCAAAAACCAAGTTGAAGAAATCGGCAATCTCAGTATTATAATTCCTAACGAAGACCTGAACAAAAGTTTAAATTTGTTCAAAGCAGCGTCAGGCAAAGGAAACAATCCGATCATAATAAAAACAGAAATTTACGAAGCCGGGAAACTATTTTATTTATCAAAATAAAGTTGCTAAAACCAGCAACTAAAAAGGTGTCAAAAGTCAACAAAATAAGGAGGGCACTACGTCCACTGTCCTGTCATCCCGATTCAATATCTGCCAATCAGGATCTGCTACGGAACAAGCAGGAGTTGAAGAAGCCGACACGACAGAAGCTTTGGCAACAGGCTCAGAGGGAGGCTCAACATCATCATCATCAGGATCCTTGGGAACAATCTTGCCATCCTTCACAACATTATCCAAACTAAATAAAGCAAGGTCAGCCTCCGGGGCAATAACCCGAACCTGCTCCTTTAAGTTGTGATGCAATTGCATATTTGATATATTAGCTAGTTAGTTTAGTTGATTTTAGCTTGATTTCACTCATTTTCTCTAAATAAACAAGTCCTTTTATGAGTTTGTATTCATGCATGAGAATACTAAGGAACATGTTGATTCTAGCCAAATTCATGCAAATGATTTAAGGAATACATACATGAATGAGTATGAATGAATCTCATGAAATTTATTGCATGAATTGGTAAGACTTTGAAGCTATTTCCTTTGTTGATGATAGGTGATGAAACAAGGAAGCATGGAAGCAAGAAGGATGCAAGCTGGGCAAGAAGGAGTTGGCGTTGCCAACTTGGAGATAGTGGGTGTTATTGAGGATAACGCCAGGCAACCAAGAAGAAGTTGGCGTTGCCAACTTAGGAATGTGGTGAGTTGTTGAGGATAACGCCAGGCAGCTTTGGAAGCAAAGTTGGCGTTGCCAACTTGAAGAATAGGCTGAGTTGTTGAAGGCAACGCCCACACAAGCAAGAAACTTGGGCCATGAAGGAGTGTCGAGGGCGTTGCCAACACCAAGAACTATGGGCGTTGTTGAAGGCAACGCCACACAATCAAGCTTGGCCCTGGAAGAAAAGGAGCTGGCGTTGCTAACTCAAGATGGGCGTTGCCAACGCCACACAACCAAGCAACTTTGGCACCAAGTTTTGGAGCTCAACCACGTTGCCAACGCCACTATCATTGGCGTGTTTTATGGGCAACGCCAAGCACAAGAATGAAGCCTTGAAGAGGAGCTCGAGGGCGTTGCCAACGCCAAGAACCATTGGCGTTATCCTTGGCAACGCCAGGGACATGCACCATTCAAGTTGCCAACGCCAGGGACATGCACCATTCAAGTTGCCAACGCCAGGGACATGCACCATTCAAGTTGCCAACGCCAGGGACATGCATCATTCACGTTGCCAACTTGGGATTGCATGGGCGTGTTCATCAACAACGCAGCAACCCTGGCAGCCTGACCTTGCCCTCTTCCATGGAGTATATCTTGAGTTGTAGACCTTCAAATGATGCACTCTCAACGGCATTGGAAAGTAGACATCCAGAGCTTTCCAACCATATATCATAGTATGGGATTGGAATTCGTTTGAAGCTTCAAAAGATGGCTTCATTTAGAGCTTCAGAATCTGAGCACGTTGGCAACGCTGGAAACAAGGGCGTTTTCACCAAAAACGTGTGCGATTTTGGCAGCCTGACCATGTCTCCTTCAAACGAGCATAACTTGAGTTATAGAGATCCAAATTGAGTGCTTCCAGTTGCGTTGGAAAGCTGACATTCAGAGCTTTCCAACCATATATAATAGTCTATGGTGGAGCACAAAATTGAAGCCAAACCAGAGTCATCTTTAGACCCTAAAAACAAGAACATGAAGTGAAATTCAAGGGAGCTAGAGATGAGCCTTGGGGTGTGGCTCGAGCACGTTGCCAACGTGCCACAAGGGGGGCGTGTTTTGCAACAACGCCAGCCCCAAGTCCTTGCCTTGGGAGAGTAAGGCACGGGCACGTTGCCAACTTGGGGTTGAAGGTGCGTTATTCACAACAACTTGGCAGCTTGACCTTACCTTCTTTGAGGAACCATAACTTGAGCTAGGAAAGTCCAATTGAGGTGATTCCAGTGGCATTAGAAAATAGACATCAAGAGATTTCCAATGATGTATAATAGTCCATATTAAGGCTGAAGGTTGACACTCAAATTCTGGGCTACATTTAGCATGAAAGTAGAGCCAAGAAGAGGAAAAGCAAGTTGTTGGCAACAACTTGGGCTAGCAACGCCCAAGTCTCATACTTCACTACCAGGAAAATGTCTTGCACGTTGCCAACGTGCATTTGGCCTGGAGTTAGTGCCAATAACGCCAAGCCAATGGGCCAGAAACATGATGAATGAACTCTTCCATTCCAAGTCTAGCAACACTTCCAATTGAGCCAAGAATTCAACAATAAGAAAGCCCACATTGCCAACCCAAATTGAAGATCTCTGAAGAGTTTTAGGAGTAGTATAAATAGAAGAGATTGATGTACTTGTGGGGGACTTTTGGACTTTTACACTTTTGAATACTTTTCAACACTTAGAATTTTTAGCACTTTTACTTAGCTTATTGTGAGAATTTCGGGGTACTCTCCCGAAAAGCTCATCTTTGGTTTTCTCTTGGAATTTTCCTTCTTCATCTTCAAGTTTTAAGCACTTCATTCTTCTTCTTCATCATCTTCCTCTACACTTAGTTTAATTTTTGTTAATGGCATTTGTTGTTGAGATTGGAGCTATGATTCACTAAACCCCACTTTCATTAGGGGGAGGAGCTCTGTTGGTTGGAATGAATTGGTGAACCATTTTCTCTTTCTCAATTTTAGTGGTTGATCTAAAGAGGGAACTCTTGTTCTTCAAAGATTCAACCACCATCGAGAGAGGGGTTAATCTATATGAATTATGTGGTGAATTTGATGAATGAGCCACATAATTCAGTTTAGAGTTCAACCTTTCATGATTTCCTCAATCAATATACCTTGGTTAGTATGTGAGATGTAACTCTCCTTGGTTGAGATTTTGGAAATTGTGTGGCTGGATTAAAATTGAGCTTCATCTCTTCTCATGAACAATTAGATCACGAGAGTGGCAATTGGCTATGTTGAGAGAGATTGAATCACCAAGAGATTGGGATTCAATCACCCATTTGCCATGGATCTATACCCATGATTGAGGAAGATTTGACTAACATCAATTCATGAAAACTAACATCTCTGATCCCTAATGATCCTCTCTATCATTAATTCTCATTTCTTTTGCTTCTAGTTATTTGATTACCCATTTCCCAATCCCCTTCTACATTCTGTCTATTTACCACTCTTGTTATTTACATTCTGTTCATTTACTTCTTGCCATTTACTCTTATGTTCTTTAAATTTCTGCAACCTTTAATTCCTTGCAATTTATCTTTGATGTCATTTAAGTTTCTTGCACTTTAAGTTTCCGTCATTTACTTGCACTTTATTTCTTAATTTTAGTTCTTTACATTCTTGCCATTTAAATTCTTGCAATTATGTTCAAAAATCAAAATGCTCATGAAATTAAAACTATGTTTGCTTGACTAAATTTACCATTAGCTAAAGTTGCTTAATCTACCAATCTCCGTGGGATCGACCTCACTCTTAGTGAGTTTTATTACTTGATACGACCCGGTATACTTGCCGGTAATTACGTGAAATCTCATTTTTACGCATCAAGTTTTCATAAGCAGTAGTTATGCTGCCCACAAGGTGACCCTGGAGCTCGGAATAATCAGCCCAGGCTGACTCTAACTCTTCCCGAAGACGCATCACTTCCCGATAGGACGTGACATAGCTTTTTTGTGTCTCAAGGCCGTGTCCTCAGCCAACCACACAGAAGCTGCCAAAGCAAGAGAGCTAGCCTTCTCCCCCTCCAACTCCTTCTTCAGTTTAGTTACCTCCACTTTAAACTCCTCCTTCAGACCCTTCATCCGATCAAACTCCCACTTAGCTTCTTTCATAAAGGCTTTGGTAGAATGCTGATGGTTTAGAATTTCTCAAATAGATTCTCGTTGTAAAGTATAGTTTCTAAACCAAACAATAATCCTTTCGTACAAAAAGTTGCTTGTCACTAGTACAAACCCCTAAAATTTATAAACCGAAGTATTTAAACCTCGGGTCGTCCTCCCTAGGAATTGTAATGAAGTGTCTTGTTATTGGTTGTGGGTTATTTTGGGGTTTTTGATAAGAGGCATGAAAGTAAATGGCAATGAAAGTAAACTAACAACTATAAAAAGCTCTTGGCAAGATATGAGAACTAGAAGTCCTATCCTAGTTATCTTACTCAATTGTGACGAGAATTATCCATTGCTACCACTTAGTTAACCTTTGCTAAATAAGGAAAGTCAAGTGGATGAATCAATTTGATTCCTCAAATCCTAATCATATCCTAAAGGAAAGACTAGCTTTAGAGGCATTCAAATCAATTAGCAACTTCTAAGTATCAATCAACAAAGGAATTAGATAACTCAAGAGTCACTAATTACTCTACCTAGGCCAAGAGGGACAAAATCTACACTAAAATCCAACCAAGCATTTCATCAAACACTTGGAAGGCATAAAAGAAAAACATAGTAAATCAACAACAAGAACAAAATCTAACAACAATTATTGAAAAGAATTAATCAACAACAATCAAGGAAATCACAATTATCATGAATTACCTCAAATTGCATTATTGAAAGGAAAATAAAAGAACAACAATCTATCCAAAACAAAATGAAGAATTACAATTATAGAAACACAAAACTAGAAAGAGAGAGATGAGAAGATTGAGAATTGATAAAGGAAAATTGAATCAAAGCATCAATTAAATCTAGATCTAAGAAGAGAGATTAACCTAAACCTAATCCTAATTCTAATTCTAGAGAGAAGTGAGAGCTTCTCTCTCTAGAAAACTAAACTAAACTAATCCTAGTGAGTGTGTGTGTCTAATTATGAATTGTTGTTCTCAATCCCCTTCAATCCTTGGCTTTTATGTGCATTTTGGCGCCAAAGTTGGTTGCTGAATCCTCTCCAAAATCGCCAGGCACGTGCTAAATAAATGAAGTCATGTGCCATCATCGGCGCGTGCGCGCATGGTACGCGTGCGCGTCCTTGGCCTTTTCGCAATGTGCGCGCGAGCGCCTTGTGCGCGTGCATGGCCTGGATCAGATCTTTGGCTTTTTGTGCTTCTCTCCACTTGCATGCTTCCTTCCTTGCTTCCTTTGATCCATGTCTAGCCTATTACATCCTGAGATTACTAGCAAACACATCAAGGCATCTTATGGAATCAAAGAGAAATTAGAATTCATCAAAATAAGGCTTAAAAAGCATGTTTTTACACTTAAGCACAAATATGGGAGAGATAGCAAAACCATGCTAATTCATAGGTTAAATGTGGCAAAAGGTTATCAAAATACTCTAAATTTAATACACAACAAACCGTCAAATTGGGGTTTGTCACATGCAGAGGCAGATTTTGAGTAGTCCGATACAGAGCAGCTCCCATATGAGCCATCTTAACACTGCTTCGAGTTATAAAATCCAAGTGATGAAGCAGAAAAACATCATCCATAGAGAGGGCACCATAAGGGGCAATCTGCTGGTCGACAAAGCCAATAGGGTCAAAATCCAGGGCATCCAGATTGAAAGGTTCAACGGTTCGAGGTCTTTTAGGAGGAGGGACAGTCGAAGAGGAAACCACAGCAGCAGTAGAAGAATGTGAGGGATCTACTAAACGGACCCGACGTGTAGGGATCATTCTCCTCTGGCCAGGAGAGCTCGGCACAAACGGCTTCAATGGGACCTGAGAAGTCCCTTCCCTATCTACACGGGCCGAGGTGTTTTGAGCTGCAGTAGCTTTCATCGCCTTCTTGAAGGCCTTCATTGCATCATTATTCTTGGCCATCTCTGAAAAATGGAAAACAATAATTCATCATACTGGGAAGAAAGGGGAAAAGCAAAAAACAAGAAAATAGTATACATCGAGTAATACCCAATATATCTCGGACAAGGGAGGAGTCTCCCAAACATTTTTTGGTATCTAAATGAGGAGGTTCCCCCCAAAGATCCTCCAAAACCGTCACAAAGGCCTGTTCGACCTCATCAAGCATCTCCCACGTATAACGAGACACTACTACATTCTGCTGCCAATGTAAAGGGAAGGATGGCTCCCCATTCGCTTCCAGAAAAAAGGGACGAGCTCCCTCAACAGCTCGAACCTTGAAAAAATAATTCTTGAAGTCCCTAAAAGACTCATCGTACATGGTAAAAACCTTATGTCCTTGTGCAGATCTAAAAGAAACCCACGAGGCTTTCTTTTTTGAAGAGATTCCGGGCTTAGTTAAAACAAGCAGGTAAAGGAAAAGAGTTTGAGAAGGGTTAACATTTAGCTCTTGATAAAGAAGTTGAAAAATCTTAATAAAGCCCCAAGAGTTTGGATGAAGCTGGGACAGAGCTACATTACACGACCACAACAAATCGGTCTCAAACAAGGTAAAAGGAAAAGTGATATCCAACTGGCTGAAGAAATAGTCATAGGCATAAAAGAAAAGGCGCTCCCCCTGGGTCAGGACAGGGAAGCAAACCCTCTCCTCGGAGTCAGGTGCCACCAACTCATAATTCTTCTCTTGATCTCTACTCTTACAAAGACGGTGATGCTTCTTAAGCTCCACACAGAATTCAGCATTAACCACAGAAACACACATCAAAACAAGGGAGTCCAACCAATTGGACATACCCTCAGGAACCTTAGAAGATGTCTCTACAATATTTTTGCAAGAAGACATAGCCAACTAGCCCTACAAACAAGAAAAGGATAGTGGATTACTAAAAACATCTCAGACGAAATCAAAGCAACTCAGCCAACATAGTCCAAACATGGCACAAACAGCAAAAGGAAACCCCAGGACCCACACTAAGAAGGTCCAGGGGCATCCTTTGGAGGTAATCAGGGAATAAAGATTCAGGAAAATCTACAAGACTAATGTTCCAACAGAAACCCGCAGCAAGAACAAAGAGAAACCCTTTCCAAGAAAAACAAACACGAAGAAGATCTAACGAGCCGCCAAAAGAAAAAGTTACAACAGTTCAGAAATCAGCAGTAGCATACGAAGCCCTAAAGAGCCAAACCAGGAAAATACACTCAGAAGCATACGTAAGGTCAAAAGGAAAAAAGCATACATCATAGTAACAAACCATGCGCGATAAAAATTCAAGCTTTCCAACATGTACTAAGTCAAAATCAAAGCTTCAAAATCAATCACAACGCAGTAGAAATAAACGGTGAAGGGAAAGCAAAACCAACCTGAAAAAAGGAGAAGAATGCGGAAGAAGGTTGAAGACGAGGAGGCCAGAAATTACCGTCAAAAGCACTTACGATCGCCAAACAAGCGTCGCAAGAAGAAACACCAAGAAACATAAGTTTTCAGAAGAAAACAGAAGGAGAGGAGAAAAAGGGAAGTCACAGCAAAAGCAAGAGAGGAGAAAAACGTTTTTTGAGAGTAAATTTCAAAATAAAAGCCAAGAGAAACGGAGCATCGAAAACCAATTAATGGGGCATTAAAAACCCTCGCACGTTCCCAAGGCCAGAACACTAATCCAAAAGTGCACGTTTTTAAAGGAAGGGAAGCATTCTGCATTCAAAAAAGGGAACCCTACAAAGATAAAATCGACGAAATGCTCCAGTTCGGCTTCACCCTCAAAAAATGACAGAGCTCGAGCAGGGGCACTGTTCATACCCTGGGTTGAGCTGTTCGACCCGGGACGTTCTACCAACAAAGCGACCGACCTCCTCAGGTCGGGACAATCCGACCACTTATCAAAGAGCTCGGCCAAGGCATAGGAAAGCCCAATAAAGGGCCCAAACAGAGGAACACGTCCCGAATCCAAAGACAGCCCAAGTCTATAGAGATAAGGGCGGTTCCATTGAAGATACGAGGACCTCAGTCAAAGATAAGATAAGATAAGATAAGATAACTAACTTATCTTTTCTAAAAAGGTCACTCTACACTTCTATAATTACACTAAAGCACCCAGGTATAACTCATACTCTGATTCTACTCAATACCTGCTTAATACCCTTGCTAACTTAAGCATCGGAGTCCCTTGCAGGTACCCCCCACCCTCCGGGGACGAAGGAATCAGCATCGCCACCAAGTCCAACAAGTCGAACACAGCAACTCCGACTAGTACAGAGGATCTCATCCGAGATCGACCTATAGTTTCAGGTACCAATCGGAACAGAGGGTATACTTGGGAACTTGGGTAGATATAGAGGTGTATTGTAATTGTAATTGAAAATTCAGGGATTTGGGAACATCTTCATGTATTGAATGATTGAACCATATGCATTGAAACTTTTGTACATGAACCCCAAGGAAAAGGGGACCGAAAAAAAAAGGAGAAGAAATTCATATGTGTATATATGAGAATGTATGAAAAAGAAAGAAAAAAATATATATATGGAAAAGAAAATAAAGGCAATGAAAGAAAAAAAATTCCCCAAGACAAAGTAATATATATAAAAAAAACAACGCATATGGGATGTGAATTAAAAAGAATGCATGAGTATGCAAAAAAGTGAAACTCAGAGGTAGCTAGGTAATGTATTATAGTTTTATAGGTTGCTCTATGTGTCTAGTGGGATTCTAGGTTAATCAAGGACTCAAATTTTAAGCTCACTTGACCATATGCATCCTTACCTTCACCCTAGCCATGTTACACCCCATGATAAGACCTCATGATACTTGTAAGCATGCATTAAGTAATTATTGATTGTTAGATGAAAGACAAATTTTGGAAAGCATGATTAGGAGAGGATTGAGTGATGAACCCTATACACTTGAGCGCATAGAGCGGATACGCGTCCGGCGAGGGTTCGATGCTCAACTCCTTGTTCCCTGCTTTCGCAAGCGTTCATTTAGCAAGTTATATGCACTTCATAGTGATATTCAGTTTGGTAGTATTCATGAACTACACATCATTTTGACCCTATATGCTCACATGTGTTCTTGGAGGATGGATTTACCCTTGACCAAGTAGATAGACGATTTTACATTAGTTGCATGCATTCACTTAGGTAGTTTGCATTTCATAAACCCTTTCTCACCATGATCTTTGGTCTTTTTATTTTAAGCATGAGGACATGCTTGGTTTAAGTGTGGGGAGATTTGATAAACCCCAATTTCTCGCACTTATTCACAAGAAATTCATGGTTTTGTGTTCACTTCCTAATATTGCTCCATGATAGAAAACATGCTTATTTTACCTTCGAATTGCTATATTTTGATCCTCTTTATTGCCATTCGATGCTGTGACGTATTTGTTGAGTGATTTCAGAATTAATAGGGTAAGAATGGCCTAGAAGAGATAAAGAAATCATGCACAAGAGTAAGGAACATGAAGATTTGGATTTTGGGAACTTCAGTACCGACGCGCATGAGCACTTCACGCGCACGCGTGGATGAAGATAGCTGGAAGTGGCGCGCAAGGATGGACGCATCCGCGCAGGCCAGAGAATTCCAACCGACGTGCACGCGCACTTGGTGCGCACGCGTGGATCGCAAAAGCAATCGGCGCGCACGCATACATGGAGCGCACGCGCGGGAAGCTGCACGTGACCTCATTAAAGGAAATCATGCCTGGCAATTTCTGAGGCTCATTAGGCCCAAATTCAAGCTATTTCTGCATGAAAAAAGACCCAAGGATGCTAGGGAGAATAGGAGGATCAATCATTTTTGCACTAAGACACATTTTTCTAGTTTTTGGTTCTTTGTTCTTCTAGAGAGAGAAACCCTTGTTCTTCTCTAGATGTAGCTTTAAATTCTGAATTGGTTCTTGTTAATTTCTAGTCTTAATTGTTTAATTTGAATTCCTTAGTATAATTTTGATTTGATCTTATGTTAATTTATGGATTCTTGTCAATTGTCACTTTATACAAATTGCATGAATGTTGTGAATCTTGAATTGTTGATGTTACATTGATGATTTCTATGATTAATTGTATTGCTTGAGTGATTGTAAGTTGATATTTGTTAGTGTGTATTTGTTAATTTCAATCCAATTGCAATTTGAACATGTCTTTTGTTAATGCTTACCATATGTTTGATGAATTGTTTACCTTGATTATGGAGTAGTTCTTTTTACTCTTGGCTTAGACTAAGGGAATTAGATAAACTTGAGTCATTGGGTCTAATGGATTTGATGATTTAGGTTAATTAGTAGTGAGGTTAGACCTTATGGGTTGATGTTGACTAAACCATTTAACGTACTTCAAGTATAGAAGTAGACTTAATGAGTTTAGTTCCTCATAATTGTCAAGATATGGTTATTAGACAAGGATAGTGACCCCAATTCCCATGTATAGCCAAGAGTTGTTTTATCATTCTTATTTGGAAACCCAAAAATATCTTGATTGCCTTGCCTTAGTTATAGTTATTGTTTAGTTAAGAGCAGAATTAAATTGAATGTTGTTTTCTTATTTTGGGATTGCTCACATCTTGCTTAGTTATTTGAATTAGTTCCATGCACTTTAGATTACTTGTTTGCTAAGATTCCTAGTTTACTTTCTTGCTCATGACTTACAACACCGGAATTCTAACCAATGTTGAAGCACATGCTTGCCCATTCCTTGTGAGACGACCCAAGGTTTGAATACTTCGGTTACTTTATTGGGGTTGAACTTGTGACTACCAATTCCTTTCTAATTTTGATCCTCAAGGATTGTTATTGGTAGAGCTATACTTGCAATGCAACTTAATTGAGAAATTCTCTTCCGACACAATTTGCGTGATCAGAGAACCTACTGGAAATTCTCTTGGAAGAATCTAAGGATATAAGGACTTTAAAAGAGGAAGTAAAATCCATTATGCAGAATTGGGGGGCTGCTATTAAGAAGCTTAAGGCACAAGTTGGATATCTATCAAAGCAAATCCATATCCATAATTCTCCCAGTGACACCATGGCAAACCCAAGAGAGAAATCTGAAGAAAAAGAAAAAGAGGCACCTATACTGTTAATACCCTGGGTCAAGCTATCCGACCCGAGATGTTGGACGACAAAGCGACAGACCTCTTCAGGTCAGACTATCCGACCTCTTCTCAAAGAGCTCGGCCAAAATTGCCAGGAGAGCCCAGTAAAGGGCCAAAATAGAGGAACACGACCCAAATTCACAAGCAGTCCAAGCCTATAGAGATAAAGGGCGGTTCCCTTGAAAGATAAGCTGACCTCACCCAAAGATAAGATAAGATAAGATAACTAACTTATCTTATCTAAAGAGGTCACTCCACATCTCTATAAATACACTGGAGCACCCAGGTATAACTCATACTCTGATTCTACTAAAAACCTACTTAATACCCTTGCTAACTTAAGCATCGGAGTCCCTTATAGGTACCACCACCCTCTAGTGACGAGGGATCAACACCATCACCAAGTTCAACAAGTCGGACATAACAGCTCTGACCAGTACAGAAGATCTCGTCCGAAATCGACCTACAGTTTCAGGTAACCCTCGGAATATTGGCACTGTTGCCGTGGAACCTGGAAGTCATCTCTTCGTCATGGCGGACGACCATGACAACGACCACAATTCAAATCTAGAGGATAGAACGCCGCATAAAAACGCGGACACTGCACCAAAGGATACTCCTCAACTTAACAACAAAAAAGAATCCTCCAAACATGGGAGCCATGCAGGCGCTTCAAGACCGTTTAAAACAACTTGAAGAAGAAGCCCTTCGTCAACGAGAAGATGAAAATGACCTACAAAAGGAAATAAGGCGACGCCGGGAATTGGAGGACAAACTCCTTATACTCGAAGCCGATCTCAAGACTAAAGCTAACCAATCCCCTCATGAGGATAGCTCCTGCAAGGGACAAGATCCATTCACCAAGGAGATTGTGAAGACCAAAATTCCAAAAGACTTTAAACTCCCGGATATGACTTTGTACGACGGCACTACAGATCCCGGCCATCATCTCAACGATTTCAGAAGTAGAATGTACCTCACCGATGCCTCCGATGTAGTTCGCTGCAAAGCCTTTCCGACTATTTTAACAAAAACGGCAATTAGATGGTTCGACAATCTACCTCCTAGTACCATCTCGAGTTTCGACGACTTGGCCAAGAAGTTTTTGGCCAGATTTTCCATCCAAACTGACAAGGCTAAGCACGCCCCAAGTCTATCAGGAATCAAGCAAGGAGACCGGGAAAGTCTTCGCAACTACATGAAAAGATTCAACAAAATGTGTCTGGACATACAAAACCTACCAACAGAGGCTGCCATTATGGGCCTCATCAATGGCTTGCGAGAAGGACCTTTTAGCCAATCTATATCGAAAAAATACCCTACATCTCTGAACAAAGTGCAAGAACGAGCAGAAAAGTACATCAACATGGAGAAAAACTCTCGAATAGGAGAGACCTCAAAATCCGGATTCACCTCTCAGGATAAGGACAAAGAGTCCTAAAAGAAAGAAGATCGACATGGGAAAAAAATAAAAAATACTATAATTACACCCCTCTTCAGGTGTCCCTTGTGGATGTCTATAGAGAAGTTTACCACACTGAAAAAATACCTCCAGCCCGACCACTCAAACGCAAAAAAGGAAGAGAAAATCAGACCAAATATTGTGAGTATCATTGAATCCGTGGGCATTCCACCAACAAATGTTTTGACTTAAAGAATGTCATAGAAAAACAAGTAAGAGAAGGAAAATTAGATCGGTATCTGGCCACTCGGGACGATGGCAAAGAAAAAGAAGAAGAGAAGAAGATGGCGGACGAACCGAGCGATCACCTCGTACCCCAGAAAGACACGTCATGATACACGGCGGATTTGCGGGGGGGGGGGGGGATCTCAAAATCATCTCACAAAAGACATCTTAAAGAAGTATATCATGTTGAGGGGAAGGAGGAAGCACCCGACATCCTCACGATTACGTTCACCAAAGAAGATGCATCCGGTATCATCTCAGGACACGACGATCCCTGGTCATCACTGTTAAACTGTCAAATGCAAATTTCTACCATACACTGATATATCAAGGGAGCTCCACTGACATCTTGTTCAAAACTACCTTCGACAAGCTCGGCCTGGAAGAAGTCAAATACCCACTATGGCTGGCTAACGTCGTCTTGGTGAAAAAATCAAACGGGAAGTGGCGAATGTGCACTAACTAAATGGATATCAACAAAGCCTGCCCAAAAGATCCTTATCCACTCCCAAGTATCGACGCACTGGTTGATGACTCCTCCGGACATAAATACATCTCGTTTATGGACGTATACTTGGGATACAATCAAATCCCATTGTATCCACCCGACCAAGAAAAAACTTCCTTCTTAACCCCAAAAGCAAACTACTGCTACATCGTCATGCCTTTCGGTCTTAAAAATGCGGGAGCTACTTATCAGAGATTAATGAATAAGGTATTTTCAGATCACATCGGAAAAATCATGGAAGTCTACGTGGACGACATGCTAATAAAGACACAAAATGAAGAGATGCTATTGTACAACCTGACCCAAGTATTCGACACTATAAGACGGTATGGCATACGACTCAATCTGCAAAATGCACCTTCGCAGTAGAAGCTGGCAAATTCTTGGGATTTATGCTCACACAAAGAGGAATCGAAGCAAATCCCGATAAATGTCGGGCCATACTCGACATGAAGAGTCCAACTTGTGTCAAAGAGGTACAACAACTCAATGGGAGGTTAGCAGCCTTGTCCAGATTTTTAGCTGGATCGGCAATAGGATCTCTTCCCTTCTACGCCACTCTAAGGAAGGGAAAGAAGTTTGAATGGACAATGGAGTGCGAGCAAGCCTTCCAAGATTTCAAAAGGTTCCTAGGATAGCCACCTAT
This sequence comes from Arachis hypogaea, assembly GCF_003086295.3. Lineage (NCBI taxonomy): Eukaryota > Viridiplantae > Streptophyta > Magnoliopsida > Fabales > Fabaceae > Arachis > Arachis hypogaea. Next base: position 44,054,239 of record NC_092045.1, on the reverse strand, counting down.
CCTATCTCGGCCACGGGAAGGAGAACTACTCATATTGTACGTCGCAGTAGGAAGTCGGGCAGTAGCCTCAGCACTAGTTCGAAAAGACGACAGTGGGAAACAACCCGTATACTTCATTAGTAAAGCATTACAAGGAGCCGAGCTGAACTACCAAAAAATAAAAAAGTTTTCCTACACCCTCATACTAACATCTCGACGACTTCGTCCATACTTCCAAGCCCATACCATTAGGGTTTGGACCAACCAGCCTATAAAAGGGATTTTAAAGAAAATAGACCTGGCGGGCAGATTCTTGCAAAGGGTAGTCGAGTTGTCCGAATTTGATCTTCAATACGATGCTCGGACAGCCATAAAATCACAATACCTGGCCAACTTCATTACAGAATTTACAGACAGGTCGGAAACCCCATAAAATGGAATATCTACGTGGACGGTTCCTCAAATACAACTAGAAGCGGCGCGGCTGTGATAGTTGAAAGCGACCAAGGAACCCAAATCGAACTCTCCCTCAAATTCGGGTTCCCTGCCTCAAACAACCAAGTGGAATACGAGGCACTACTAGCTGGTTTGAAGCTAGCTAGGGAGGTTGGAGCTCAAAAGCTTATCATCTTTAGCGATTCACAAGTAGTCACTTCACAAATAGCAGGAAGCTACCAAGCCAAAGATCCCACCATGAAAAAGTACTTGGATAAAACCAGGGAACAACTTGGACAACTCAGAGAATATGAGATTCGTCACATACCCCGAGATCAGAATGCCCGAGCTGACGCACTCTCAAAACTAGCCAGCACAAAACCAGGGGCAACAATAGAAGCCTCATCCAAGAAATTCTGCAGAACCCATCAATTTCGGAAGAAGAAAAAGTCCTAGCCATAACAAGTCAGGATCAAGGATAGATGACTCCCATAATTAATTACCTCAAAACGGAAACACTCCCCACAGTGGAAAAGGAGGAAAAAAGGTTAAAATGGGAAGCACAATACTACGCTATCATAAATAACACTCTATACAAAAGAGGGATCTCAATACCATTATTAAAATGTGTGCCGACTTCCAACACAAAGGAAGTTCTAGAAGAAGTACACAGTGGCATTTGTGGCAATCATCTCAGAGCACAAGCACTTACCAAAAAAGTACTCCGAGCAAGATTTTATTGGCCAACTCTACAAGATAAGCCATAGAGTTCGTAAAGACATGTCCACTATGTCAGAAACATGCCGACTTTCACATCGCCCCGCCAGAAAAAATCATCAGCGTAACGTCACCTTGGCCATTTGTAAAATGGGGACTCGACCTTATTGGACCCTTCCCTAAGGGATCAGGACAAGTTAAATTCCTCATAGTATGGGTACACTATTTCACAAAGTGGATCGAGGAAGAACCCCTAGCTAATGTCACTGCTTAAAGAAGTTGAAAATTCCTATATAGGAATATTGTCACAAGGTTCGGGGATCCATACTCCATCACCACGGACAATGGTACTCAATTCACAGATGCAGGCTTTAGAAAGTTGGTGGCCGACTTGAACATAAAACAACAATTCACTTCTGTAGAACATCCCCAAGCCAATGGACAAGCCAAAGCTGCCAACAAAGTCATATTGGTTAGGCTGAAACGAAGATTACAAGACGCAAAGGGAGCATGCGCAGAGGAGCTCCTGCAAGACCTATGGGCATATCGAACAACGCCACATTCCACTATAAATGAATCACCCTTCCGATTAGCATACGGAATGGAGGCAATGATCCCAGAAGAGATTGAGGAAGGATCGCCTAGAATGATCCACTATAGTGAAGAAGTAAATTCTCAACTTCAAAGGGAAGAACTCGACCTACTTCCAGAAGTTCAAGAATGAGCTCGGATCAAGGAAGAAGCATTTAAATGTCGAATGGCTTCGAGATACAATCAAAAGATAGTACAACGAGTTTTTGCTGAGAATGACCTCATCCTAATCGAAATGACATCAGAACAACTCGACCTAGAGAAGGAAAGCTGGCAGCAAACTCAAAAGGACCTTACCGAGTCATAGAAGTACATGGGAAGGGCTACTACAGACTGTCCGAACTCGATGGGCGAGAGCTTCCTAGGTCATGGCTCACCTGCAACTTGAGAAGGTACTACAGTTAAGAATGATAAAGGATCTTAGGATAAGGCACACTCTTTTTCCTGAAAAGGTTTTTTAATGAGGCGCCAAGCCAAGACCTACAAATCACCCGACCTAGAGGGATACAACTCCCTCATGTATATATTTGCATTTTCTTTTTAATAAAATCTGTTTACATCTTCTAGAAATGCTCAAGACACATTAATCTGAAACATTCATCGTTCGATTATAAAGCTATAGATCGGTAGAAAGTGAAAATCAAATTCACTACACGATCACGATAAAGACCAAAGATGAAAACCAAATTCATTAAAAGGTCGACGAAATAAGGGTTAAACCCAATTTCTACAAAATCGGCAAAGATGAAAACAAAGTAATGCAAGAAGTTATAGAAAGTGATCCATAGAAAGGACCTGACGAGGTCCTAACAAAATAGATTGCAAAAAGTTAACTTAAATACTGGCCGACGTAAAGAAGTCGGACCAAGTCGCAATAACCAAAGTTATAAGTAAATCCCTGGAAAGAGGTCTGGCCAGCCCTATAAAAGAGGATTACTATAACTTAGAAGGGCCCGACGTAATAAAGTCAGCCCAAAAGCATAAAAGTTATAAAAGTAATCCCTGAAAGAGACCTGAATAAAGTCCAAGAAAGAGGATTACGAAATAACTTAGAAGGGCCCGACACGATGAAGTCGGCCTCCCATAAACAAGTTATAAAAGTAATCCCTGAAAGAGACCTGAACAAGGTCCAAGAAAGAGGATTACGAAATAACTTAGAAGGGCCCGACACGATGAAGTCAGCCTCCCACAAACAAGTTATAAAAAGTAATCCCTGAAAGAGACCTGACAAAGGTCCAAGAAAGAGGATCACTAGAAATAACCTGGGAAAGATTAGCATGACGAAGTTGGCCTCCCAAAAACCTTAACGTTATAAAAGGTAAATCCTAACAGAGAGCTTACCAAGGTCCAAACAGAAAGGATTACTAGAAATAACTACAGGCTAAAGAGAGAAGGCCGACATACAAGCTGGACCCAACCTCAAAGAATCAAGCCACAAATATAAAATACAAAGGCAATCCAAAGAGGTTGACAAGGCTCCAAAAAGAACCTAAAAAGGTACCAGGCAACTGCGGACAAGCATATTGTGAAAAAAGCACGAGATATAATAATAACAAACTCAAGAGGCTACCAAGGTCAGCCCCAAGAGCTTGGAAACTACTTTGTTTTTCAAAATAAAGTTGCTAAACAAGCAACTAAAGTAGTAGAAAGTCAAAACTACCAGTCACAAAATATAAAAAGTTCAAAAGCCCACAAGCAAGGCTGACTACACAAAACATCCTGAATAATCATTGAGGACCCAAAGACTTCCCAGCAACATCAACACGGGGTGAAGGAGGACGAGTCTGGAGAGGCACCGCATCTACCGTCCCGTCATCCCGATTCAAGATTTGACAATTAGGCTCTGACTCAGGATGACCAAGCTTGGCTGAAGGAGGTAAAGAGGTCGGCGTGACAGAGGTTTTTGTGGTAGGCATTGAAGGAGGGACGACATCATCATCAAGGTCATCAGGAACGATTTTACCATCTCTCAGGACATTGTCCAAAATGAAGAGAGTAAGGTCGAGCTCAGGTGCAAGGATTCGAATCTGCTCCTTCAGGTTCTCATAAGTAGCATTTACACTGCATACAAGGTGACCATGAAGCTTAACATAATCAGCTTGAGCAGACTCTAAATCATTCCTAAGACGCATCATCTCCCTATAGATCGTGACATAGCTATCCTTGTGCTTCAATGCCGTATCCTCAGCCAATCTCACAGAAGCTGCCAAGGCAACAGAGCTAGCCTTTTTGCCCTCCAACTCCTTCTCTATCTTGGTCACTTTTACTCAAGTTCCTCCTTTAGACCCTTTATCTGATCAAACTCTGATTTAGTCTCCTCCATAAAAGCTTTCGTAGCATGAATGGGAAGATCTTGGGCAGTCCGATATAAGGTCGCACCCATATGTGCAATCTTGACACAGCTCCGGGTAATGAAGTCCAAATGGCGAAGAAGAGAAACATCGTCAGTGGGCAGGGTACCATAAGGACCGATCTGCTGGTCAACAAACTTGACAGCGTCAAAATAAGGAGCATCAAGGTTAAAAGGCTCCACAGTTTTTTTCTTTTTCGGAGGAGGAGCGCCGGTATAAGAAGAGGTAGCAGCAGAAGTCTGCGAAGGATCGGCCAAACGAACCCGAGGAGTAGGGATCATCCTCCTCGGTCTAGGAGAGCTCGGGACTGATGTCTTCGACAAAACCTAGGAGGACCCCTCCCCAGCCACCTTGGCCGGGACGTTCTGAGCCGCAGTAGCCTTCTTCGCCTTCTTAAAGGCCTTCAGCGAGTCATTATTTTTCGACATCTCTGAAAAATAAAAGTACAGTAATTTACAAGCCAGAAAAGAAGGCAGAAAACAAAACAAAAAAGGTCACAATTTATAATACCCAGCATGGTACGGATTAAGGACGGATCCCCCAAAAATTTCTTGGTCTCAAGATGGGGAGGTTTCCCCTAAATTTCCTCCCAAACAGCTACAAAAGCCTGCTCAACCTCATCCAACATTTATCAGGTATACCTAGATACCACTACATTTCTCTGCCATTCTAAAGGGAAACGAGGCTCACCATTCTCATCCAAAAAGAAAGGACGAGTTCCTTCAACAGTTCGAAGCTTGAAAAAGTAATTCCTAAAATCTCGGAAAGACTTATCATACATGGAAAAAACCTTATGTCCCTGGGCCGACCTAAAATAAATCCAAGAAGCTTTCTTTTTGGTAGTTCTAGGCTTGGTCAACATAAAGAGAAACAGAAAAAGAGTTAAAGAGGGCGTAACACCAAATTCATGACAAACCAACTGAAAAATCTTAATAAAACCCCAAGAATTTGGATGAACCTGAGATGGGGCTACATTACAAGACCACAACAGGTCGGTCTTGAAAGAAGTAAAAGGAAGGGTAATGTTCATGTGGCTAAAAAAGAAATCATATGCATAAAAGAAGGGACGCTCCCCCTGGGTCGGAACAGGAAAGCAGACCATGTCATCAGAGTCAGGTGCCACCAATTCATAGTTGCATTCTTGATTCTCACTACTACATATTTGATGATGTTTCCTATGCTCCACACAGAATTCCGAGTTAGCTAGAGATACACATAGTAACACAAGGGAGACCAACCAGTCGGACATCCCCTCAGGAACCTTAGAAGTCGCCTCGACAATATTTTTGCGAGAAGACAAGGCCAACTAATCCTACAAACAAAGAAAAGAAAACAGATTACTAACCCAAAAACAAGCTCGGGCAATATGGAAGCAACTCGGACAACATGGCTTCGAGCACACAAACAATAAAGGAAAACCCCAAGATGCACACCAAGGTCCAGGGGCATCCTTTGGAGGCAGTGACAGAGTAAAGGCTCAGAAAAAATCTACAAAAGCTAACATCCCAAAGAAACCCTCAGTAGAGAAAATAACCCTCTTCCAACAAGCAAACATCCCGAGAAGAAAAAGCACAAAATCAAAGGAAAGTCATGAAAGGAGCAACCTTTTTCAAAACAACAGTTCATAAAGCAGCAGCAACATGCGAAGCCCTAAAGGAGCCAAACCAGGAAAATTCCCCAAAAAGCATATATAAGGACAAAAGGAAACCAGAAAACATGCATCACAATAATAAACCAAGCATGGTAATATCAAAAGGTTCAAGCTTTCCAACATACACTCAGGAAAAATCAAAGCTTCACCAAAGAATCAAATACAAAGCAGCAAAATAAACGATGAAAGAGAAAGTAAAACCAACCTGAAGAAGGACGGAAGCCGAAGTGAAGAAATTTTCCCTCAAGCAAAGCGCAAGACACAGCGTTGAAAAATGAAAAGACAAGCTCTGGGTGAAACAGAAGAACGAAGAAAAGAGGGAAAGTTACAAAAAAGAGAAAACCATTTCTTGAGAACTGTTCTGAGGGTTACCTGAAACTGTAGATCGATCTCGGACGAGATCTTCTGTACTGGTCAGAGCTGTTGTGTCCAGCTTGTTGGACTTGGTGATGGTGATGATCCTTCATCACTGGAGGGTGGTGCTACCTGCAAGGGACTCCGATGCTTAAGTTAGCAAGGGTATTAAGTAGGTTTTTAGTAGAATCAGAGTATGAGTTATACCTGGGTGCTCCAGTGTATTTATAATGGTGTAGAGAGACTTTCCTTAGATAAGATAAGTTTATTATCTTATCTTATTTTTAACTTCGAGTGAGGCCATCTTATATTTAAGGGAACCGCCTTCATCTCTATAGGCTTGGGCTGCCCTTGGATTCGGGTCGTGTTCCTCTGTTTGGGCCATTTACTGGGCTTTCTTGGTAGTTTGGTCGAGCTATTTGAGAAGAGGTCAGATTGTCCTGACCTGAAGAGGTCGGTCGATTTGTGGGTAGAACATCCCGGGTCGGACAGCTCGACCCAGGGTATGAACAGTGCCCCTGCTCGAGCTCGGTCTTCCTTTTGAGGTCGAGTCTTTAGTTTTAGGACTTCGATCCTTCTCGGGTGAAACCGAACTCGAGCATATCATCAATTTTATCTTTGTAGAGTTCCTTTTTGAATGCAGAATGTTTCGGTTCCATTTCCTCTGAAAGCGCGTGCTTTTACATTATTGTCCTGGCCTTGGGAATGCGTGAGGGTTATTGATGCCCTCATTAATTGGTTTTTGATGCTCCCGTTTCTCTTGGCTTTTATTTTGAATTTTACTCTCAAGAAACGTTTTTCTTCTTTTCTTGCTTTTTGCTATAACTTCCCTTTTTCTTCTCTCCTTCCATTTTCATCTGAAAACTTACATTTTTTGCGTTTCTCCTTGCAACGTCGTTTGGTGATCGTAAGTGCTTTCTTTGTTTTCGAAGACAATTTCTGGTTTCTTCATCTTCAACCTCCTTCCACACTCTTCTCCTTTTCCAGGTTGGTTTTGCTTTTTCTTTCGTCGTCTATTTTTCTGCTCTGTATTTGATTCTTTTGGTGAAGTTTTTATTTTGACTGAGTGCATGTTGGAAAGCCTGAATCTTTGTATATTATCACGCTTGATTTATCACTATGATGCGTGTTTTCTAGTTTTCTTTTTGACCTTATGTATGATTCTGGGTGTATTTTCCTGGTTTGACTCTTTTAGGGCTTCGTATGCTTCTATTGCTTTCTGAACTGTTGTTTTTGAGAAAAGTTGCTACTTTTGATGGCTTTTGTCCTGTTGATTGCTTTTCTTTGATAGAGATGATGTTTTTTCTTTGATTTTCGCCCTTTTCTTCTCGGGACGCTGCTTAGTTGGGAGAGGGTTATTTTCTCTACTGAAGGTTTTGTTTTTAGCTTTTGTAGATTTTTCTGAGACTTTACTCTGTCATTGTCTCCAAAGGATGCCCCTGGACCTTGGTGTGCGTCTTGAGGTCTTCCTTTTACTGTTTGTGTGCTCGAGGTCAAGTTTGTCCGAGTTGCTTCCATATTGCCCAACTTTGTTTTTGGGTTAGTAATCTGTTTCCTTTTCTTTGTTTGTAGGATTAGTTGGCCATGTCATCTCGCAAAAATATTGTCTAGACGTCTTCTAAGGTTCCTGAAGGGATGACTGATTGGGTGGATTCTATGGTCCTTCTGTGTGTCTCGCTGGTTGACTCAGAGTTTTGTCAATAACTTAGGAAGTTTCATAGGATCTGTGGCAACAGTAGTGATGAGAAGAATTATGAGCTCGTATCTCTAACTTCTGAGGAAAGGGTCTATTTTTCTACCCGAATTGCTGGAGAGCGTCCTTTTTTCTATGCCTACGACTTCTTTTTTAGTCAAATGAATATTACTCTTCCTTTTACCCCTTTTGAGACCAACATGTTATGGTCCTATAATGTAGCTCCATCCCAATTTCATCCCAATTCCTGAGGTTTTACAACAAATTTTCAGCTGCTTTGTCATGAGTTCGGTATCCCTGCTTTGCAATCTCTTTTCTTTTATCTTTTCATTTTGACAAAGCCTGGTGTAGTGAAAAAGAAAGCCGCTTGGGTTTCTTTCCGAGCTTCCCAGGGGAAAAAGGTTTTCTCCATGTTTGATGAATCTTTTCATGATTTCAAAAATTACTTTTTTAGGATCCAAGCTGTTGAAGGAGCTCGGCCCTTTTTTTTTGGATGAAAATGATGAGCCCACCTTTCCTTTAGAACGGTAAAAGAATGTAGTGGTATCAAGATATTCATGGGAGATGTTAGATGAGGCTGAACAGGCTTTTATGACTGTGCTGGAAGAAAACTGGGGGCAGCCTCCTCATCTCGACACCAGGAAATTTTTAGCTACCCCTCTCTCCGCCGAGCTGAGCTGGGTAGTGGTCAATTTTTTCTTTTGGTTTTGCATATCGCTTTGTTGAGTTTGTCTCTTATGAGATCTTTTTCTGACTCGAAGCTTGGTTTCCTGCTGTGGTGTTTGTTTGCAGCGATGATTAAAAACAACAAATCCATGAAGGCCTTTAAAAGGGCGAGGAAGGCTACTGCAGCTCAGAGTTCCTCGGCCAAGGCGGCCGGAGAGGGGTCTTCTCAGGTTTCGTCGAAGCCTTTGATTATGAGTTTTCTTGGGCCGAGGAGGGTTATCCCTACTCCTCGGGTTCGTTTAGTTGATCCTTTACAAACTTCTGCTGGTACCTCTTCTCCTTCCGTAGCTCCTCCTCCTAAAAGACCTCGAATTGTCGAGCCTTTTGACCGAGCTGGAGAAGGAGTTGGAGGGGGAAAAGACTCGGGCTATTGGTCTGGCGATTGCTGTGCAATTAGCTGAGGATACGGCTTTAAAACATAAGGATAGCTATGTTACCACCGATAGAGAGATGATGGATCTTAGGAACAGCTTGGAATCTGTCCGGGCCGATTATACCAAACTTCAATGTCACCTTGTAGGCAGCGTTACTGCTGCTTATGAGAATCTGAAGGAGCAAGTTCGAGTTCTTGCGCCAGAGCTCGACCTTTCCCTTTTTAGCCTGGACAATATTGTTAGGGATGGTAAGATTGTTCCTGATGACCCTGATGATGATGATGATGATCGTCCTTCACTGCCTGCCACCAAGACCTCTGTCGCGCCGTACTCTTTGACTTCCACTACTGAGATCAACCACCCTGAGTCAGAACCGGATTGCCAAATCTTGAACCGGGATGATGGGACGGTGGATGCAGTGCCTCTTTAAACGTGTCCTCCTTTACCCCATGTTGATGCTGCAGAGAAGCCTTCGGATGTTAGCTGAATTTTATAATTGCTTGTGTAGATAGCCAACTTGTGGGCTTTTTAAACTCTTTATTTTGTAAATGACGTTTTGCTGACTATTGATGCTCTTTTAGTTGCCTGTTTAGCAACTTTTATTTGAAAAACAAAGTAGCTTCCAAGCTTTTGGGGCTAATTCTGGTGGCCTCTGAAGTTTGCTATTATCCTAACTAGTAATTTTTATAGCATGCATGTTTGCATTCGGCTTGGTATCTTTCTAGGTTTTGGGAGTGTTAGAACTTTTCTTTGTCTGACCTCTTTGGATTGGATGGATTCTTTTTGGACCTTGGTTAGGTCTCTTTTAGGGGTTACTTTTGTTAGTAACCCTCTTTTTTGGACCTTGTTTATGTCTCTTTCAGGGGTTACTTTTGTAGATTTATTTTTCGGGCCGACTTAGCCATGTCGGGCCCTGCTGAGTTATTTTGTAATCCTCTTTCTTGGACCTTGTTCAGGTCTCTTTCAGGGATTACTTTTATAACTTTTATGTTTCGAGCCGACTGTGCCACGTCAGGCCCTACTGAGTTATTTTGTAATCCTCTTTCTTGGAACTTGTTCAGGTCTCTTTTAGGGATTTCTTTTATAACTTTTATGTTTTGAGCCGACTCCGCCACGTCGGGCCTTGCTGAGTTATTTTGTAATCCTCTTTCTTGGACCTTGGTCTCTTTCAGGGATTACGTTTATAACTTTTATGCTTTAGGCCGACTTCGTCACGTCGGGCCCTTCTAAGTTATAGTAATCCTCTTTTATAGGGCTGGCCAGACCTCTTTCCAGGAATTTACTTATAACTTCGGCTGCTGCGACTGGTCTGACTTCTTTATGTCGGCCAGTCTTTAAGTTATTTTATAGCAATCTATTTTATTAGGACCTCGTCAGGTCCTTTCCATGGATCACTTTCTATAACTTCTTGCATTTTTCTGTTTTCATCTTTGCCGATTTTGTAGAGATTGGGTTTAACCCTCGTTTGATCGACCCTTTAATGAATTCGGTTTTCTTTTTTTGTCTTTATCGTGATCGTGGAGTGAATTTGACTTTCACTTTCTGCTGATCTGTAGCTTTATAATCGGACGATGAATGTTTCAGACTAATGCGGCTTGAGCATTTGTAGAAGATCTAAACAGGTTTTATTCAAAAGAAAATGCAAATATATACATGTGGGAGGTTAATCCTCTAAGTCGGGTGATTTGTAGGTCTTGGCTTGGCGCCTCATTAAAAAAACCTTTTCAGGAAAAAGAGTGCGCCTTATCCTAAGATTCTTTATCATCCCTAACTATAGTACCTTGGAAGAGAAAGACCTTGGAAGCTCTCGCCCATCGAGTTCGGATAGTCTGTGGTAGCCCTTTTCAAGTACTTCTATGACTCGGTAGGGTTCTTTCCAGTTTGCTGCCAGCTTTCCTTCTCCTGGTTGGGTTGTTCCGATATCATTTTGGATTAGGATGAGGTCGTTCTCAGCAAAAACTCGCTGTACTACCTTTTGATTGTATCTCGCAACCATTCGTCGTTTTAATGCTTCTTCCCTGATTTGAGCTCTTTCTCGGACTTCTGGAAGTAGGTCGAGTTCTTCCCTTTGAAGTTGGGAGTTAGCTTCTTCACTATAGTGGATCACTCTAGGCGACCTTTCTTCAATATGCACTCGGATCATTGCCTCCATTCTGTACGGAAATTGGAAGGGTGATTCCTTTGTAATGGAATGTGGCATTGTTTGATATGCCCATCTCGGCCCAGGCTCCCTTTGCATCCTGTAATCTCCGTTTCAACCCGACCAGTATGATTTTGTTGGCAGGTTCGGCTTGTCCATTGGCTTGGGGATATTGTACGGAAATGAATTGTTGTTTTATATTCAAGTCAGCAGCTAGCTTTCTGAAGCCCGCATCTGTGAACTGGGTACCATTGTCCGTGGTGATGGAGTATGGAACCCCGAACCTCGTGACAAAGTTCCTATATAAGAATTTTTTACTTCTTTGAGTAGTGGCATTAGCTAGGGGTTATGCTTCGATCCATTTTGTGAAATAGTCTATCCCTACTATGAGGAATTTAACTTGTCCCGATCCCTGAGGGAAGGGCCCAAGAAGATTGAGTCCCCATTTTGCGAATGGCCAAGGTGAGGTTATGTTAATGAGTTCCTTTGGTGGGGCGATGTAAAAGTTGGCATGTTTCTGGCATGATGGACATATCCATACGAACTCTGTGGCTTCCTTTTGTAGGGTTGGCCAATAGAACCCTGCTCAAAGTACTTTTTTGGTAAGTGCCTGTGCTCTGAGGTGATTCCCACAAATGGCACTGTGTATTTCTTCTAGAACTTCCTTTGTGCTAGAAGTTGGTATGCATTTTAACAATGGTATTGAAATCCCTCTTTTGTATAGAGTATTGTTTATGATATTGTAGTATTGTGCCTCCCGTTTCAATCCCTTTGCCTCTTTTTCCTCTGTGGGAAGTGCTTCTATTTTGAGGTAGTTAATTATGGGAGTCATCCATCTTTTATCCTGACCTGTTATGGCCAGGATTTTTTCTTCTTCCGAGATTGATGGATTCTGTAGAATTTCTTGGATGAGGCTTCTATTGTTGCCGCCTGTTTTGGTGCTAGCTAGCTTTGAGAGTGCATCAGCTCTGGCATTTTGTTCTCGGGGTATGTCACTACCTGTGAGTCACTGAAGATGATAAGCTTTCGAGCTCCAACCTCTATGGCCAGCTTCAAACCTGCTAGCAGTGCCTCATATTCCGCTTGGTTGTTTGAGGCAGGAAACCCGAATTTAAGGGAGAGTTCAATTTGGGTTCCTTTGTCACTTTCAATTATCACACCTGCACCACTTCCGGTTTTATTTGAGGAACCGTCCACGTAGAGATTCCATTCTGTGGGGATTTTCAGTGTGTCTGTAAATTCTACAATGAAGTCGGCCAGGTATTATGATTTGATGGTTATCCGAGCTTCGTAGTGAAGATTGAATTCAGACAACTCGACTGCCCATTGCAAGATTCTGCCCGCCAGGTCTGTTTTCTGTAAAATCCCTTTTATGGGCTGGTTGGTTCGAACCCTAATGGTGTGGGCTTGGAAGTATGGACGGAGTCATCGAGATGTTAGTATAAGAGCATAGGCAAACTTTTCTATTTTTTGGTAATTCAGCTCGGCTCCTTGTAATGCTTTACTGATGAAGTATACGGGTTGTTGCCCACTGTCGTCTTCTCGGACTAGTGCTGAGGCCACTGCCCGACTTCCTACCATGAGGTACAATACGAGTGGTTCTCCTTCCCGTGGCCGAGTTAGGATAGGTGGCTGTCCTAGGAACCTTTTGAAATCTTGGAAGGCTTGCTCGCACTCCATTGTCCGTTCAAAATTCTTTCCCTTCCTTAAAGTGGCGTAGAGGGGAAGAGATCTTATTGCCGATTCAGCTAGAAATTTGGACAAGGCCGCCAACCTCCCGATTTTTTTGTACCTCTTTGACACAAGTCGGACTCTTCATGTCGAGTATGGCTTGACATTTATCCGGGTTTGCTTCGATTCGTCTTTGTGTGAGCATAAAACCCAAGAATTTGCCAGCTTCTACTGTAAAGGTGCATTTTGCGGGATTGAGTCGTATGCCATGCCGTCTTATAGTGTCGAATACTTGGGTCAGATTGGACAATAGCATTTCTTCATTTTGTGTTTTTATCAGCATGTCGTCTATGTAGACTTCCATGATTTTTCCGATGTGATTCGAAAATACCTTATTCATTAATCTCTGATAAGTAGCTTCCGCATTTTTAAGACTAACAGGCATGACGATGTAGCAGTAGTTTGCTTTTGGGGCTAAGAAGGTAGTTTTTTCTTGGTTTGGTGGATACATTGGGATTTGATTGTATCCCGAATATGCGTCCATAAACGAGAGGTATTTATATCCGGAGGAGGCATCTACCAGAGAGTCGATGCTTGGGAGTGGATAAGGATCTTTTGGGCAGGCTTTGTTGAGATTAGTGTAGTCGGTGCACATTCGCCACTTCCCATTTGATTTTTTCACCAAGACGACGTTAGCTAGCCATAGTGGGTATTTGACTTCTCTTATGAACCCTGCCTCCAATAGAGCTTGTATCTGCTCTTCCACAGCTTGTGAGCATTCTAGTCCGAGCTTTCTACGCCTCTGTTGTACTGACCGAGATATTGGGTATACTGCTAGTTTGTGGCACATTACATTTGGGTCTATGCCTAGCATGTCTGCGGCCTTCCATAAAAAGAGGTCGACGTTATCTCATAAGAACTGTATAAGTGATTCTTTTATGTCTCCTTTTAGGATTGTACCGATATTGGTTGTTTGGTCCGGGGTGTCCCCCATCTGCACTTTCTCTATTTCACCTTCAGGCTGTGGGCAGAGTTCTTCCTGCCTCTGAACTCCACCGAGTTTGATTATTTGGAATTCTTCTCCTCTGTCTCTAAGCTTTAGATTTTCATGGTAACAGCGGCGCACCGTCTTCTGGTCTGCCTTTATTGTAGCTATCCCTTCTACAGTCGGGAATTTCATGCATAGGTGTGGAGTCGAGAGTATTGCGCATAGTTGATTTAATGTCATCCGACCTATTAAGGCGTTGTAGGCTAAACTTACGTCTACCACAATGTAATCTATCTTGAGTGTTCTTGACTGGCTTCCTTTTCCGAAGGTTGTGTGTAGCGAGATGTATCCAAGCGGTTGAACCGGGGTGTCTCCTAGTTCGAACAGGCTATTGGGATATGCTCTGAGTTCTTTCTCTTCTAAGCCGAGCTTGTCGAAGGCAGTTTTGAACAAGATGTCACCGGAGCTCCCTTGGTCTATCAGAGTGCGGTGGAAATTTGCATTTTCCAGTATAACAGTAATGACCATGGGATCGTCGTGCCCTGATATTATACCGGGTGCGTCTTCTCTGGTGAAGGTAATCGCGGGAATGTCGGGTGCTTCCTCCTTCCCCTCGACGTGATATACATCTTTAAGATATCTTTTGCGAGATGATTTGGAGATTTCTCCTCCTGCAAATCCGCCGTGTATTATGTAGACGTGTCTTTCTGGTGTACGAGGTGACCGTTCGGTTCGTCCAACATCTTCTTCCCTTCTTCTTTTTCTTTGCTCATCGTCCCGGCTGGCTAGATACCGATCTAGCTTCCCCTCTCTTACTAGCTTTTCTATGACATTTTTTAAGTCAAAACATTCGTTGGTGTGGTGCCCACGGATGCGATGATACTCACACTATTCGCCCTGATTTCCTCCTCCTTTTTTGCCTTTGAATGGTCGTGCTGGAGGTATTTTTTCATTGTGGCAAACCTCTCTGTAGACATCCACAATGGACACCCGAAGAGGGGTGTAATTGTGGTATCTTTTAGTTTCTTCACCATGTTGATCTTCCTTCTTTTTGGACTATTTATCTTTATCCCGAGAGGTGAATCCGAATTTTGAGGTCTCTCCTAGCCGAGAGTTTCCTCCATGTTGATATACTTCCCAGTTCATTCTTAAACTTCGTTCAGAGATGTGGGGTATTTTTAGATATAGATTGACTCAAGGGTCCTTCTCGCAAGTCATTGATGAGGCCCATAATGCAGTCTCTGTTGGTAATCTTTATATGTCCAAGCACGTTTTGTTGAATCATTCCATGTAATTGCGAAGACTTTCCCGTTCTCCTTGCCTGATTCCTAATAGACTTGGGGCGTGTTTAGCCTTGTCTTTTTGGATGGAGAATCTGGCCAAAAACATCTTGGCCAAGTCATCAAAACTCGAGATGGACCTGGGAGGCAGATTGTCGAACCATCTGATTGCCGTCTTTGTTAAAGTAGTAGGAAAGGCTTTGCAGCGAACTGCATCTGAGGCATCGGTGAGGTACATTCTACTTCTGAAATTGCTGAGATGATGGCCGGGATCTGTAGTGCCGTCGTACAAAGTCATGTCTGGGAGTTTAAAGTCTTTTGGGATCCTGGTCTTCATGATCTCCTTGGTGAATCGGTCTTGCTCTTTGCGGGAACTATCATCATGAGGAGATCGTGCGGCTTTGATTTTGAGATCGGCTTCAAGTTTTAGGAGTTTGTCCTCCAATTCTCGGCGTCGCCTTATTTTCTTTTGTAGATCTTTCTCCGCCTCTTGTTGAGGTAGGACTTCTTCTTCCAATTGTTTCAAAAAATTTTGAAGCATCTCCATGGCTTCTGCGTTTGGAGAATTCTTTTTGTTGTTAAGTTGTGAAGTATCTTTTGGTGTTGTATCCACGTTTTTGTGCAGCGTTCTGTCCTCCAGATCTGAGTTGTGATCATTGTCATGCTCGTCCACCATGACGATGGGATGACTTTCAGGTTCCACGTCAATGGCGCCAATGTTCTGAGGGTTACCTAAAACTGTGTGTCGATCTCGGACGAGATCTTCTGTAATGGTCAGAGCTGTTGTGTCCAACTTGTTGGACTTGGTGATGGTGCTGATCCTTCGTTACCAGAGGGTGGTGTTACCTGCAAGGGACTCCGATGCTTAAGTTAGCAAGGGTATTAAGCAAGTTTTTAGTAGAATCAGAGTATGAGTATACTTGGGTGCTCCAGTGTATTTATAATGGTGTAGAGAGACCTTCCCTAGATAAGAGAACTTAGTTATCTTATCTTATCTTATCTTTATCTTCGAGTGAGCCCATCTTATCTTTAAGGGAACCACCTTCATCCCTATAGGCTTGGGCTGCCCTTGGATTTGGGTCATGTTCCTCTGTTTGGGCCCTTTGCTGTGCTTTCTTGGTAGTTTGGCCGAGCTCTTTGAGAAGAGGTCAAATTGTCCTGACCTGAAGGGGTCGGTCACTTTGTCAGTAGAATATCCCGGGTCAGACAGCTCGACCCAGGGTATGAACAAGAACAAAATTCAAAATAAAAGCCAAGAGAAGGAGCATCAAAAACCAATTAATGAGGGCATTAAAACCCTCACGCATTTCCAAGGCTAGGACGCTAATAAAAAAGTGCGCACTTTCAGAGGAAACGAAAGAAGAAACGTTCCGCATTCAAGAAAAGAATTCTACAAAGATAAAAATCGACAAAATGCTCGAGTTCAGCTTTCCCCGAGAAGGATCGAAGTCCTAAAAATCGACAAAATGCACTGTTCATACCCTAGGTTAAGCTGTCTCACCCGGGATGTTGGACGACAAAGCGACAAACCTCTTCAGGTCAGACTATCCGACCTCTTCTCAAAGAGCTTCGCCAAAATTGCCAGGAAAGCCCAGTAAAGGGCCCAAATAGAGGAACACGACCCAAATCCACAGGCAGTCCAAGCCTATAGAGATAAAGGGTGGTTCCCTTGAAAGATAAGCTGACCTCACCCAAAGATAAGATAAGATAAGATAACTAACTTATCTTATCCAAAGAGGTCACTCCACATCTCTATAAATACACTGGAGCACCCAGGTATAACTCATACTCTGATTCTACTAAAAACCTGCATAATACCCTTGCTAACTTAAGCACTGGAGTCCCTTATAGATACCACCACCCTCTTGTGACGAGGGATCAACACCATCACCAAGTTTAACAAGTCAGACATAACAGCTCCGACCAGTACAGAAGATCTCATCTGAGATCGACCTAAAGTTTCAGGTAACCCTCAGAACACATACTAAGTGAGATTCCTATGAAGAAGGAGAAGGTTGTGAGAGTATATAAGCCCAAAACTCCATACCCACAAAGGCTACTAAGGGTGACAAAGGAACATGCAAACTCACTCCCAAAAGGCTCAATGCAACATAATACAGAAGAAAGGGAGGAAGTCAATTAAGGGAGGCTACACTACTCCAATGAAATAGAGAGTTGCATAAAGGGTGAGTTCATTGAACCACCAATTCAAGAAGCTATTGATGAAAAGGATGCTCCAACCATCATACAACACCAAAGTTTTGAAATCAAGGTGCTGAAGGAAATCAACAGGAGCATTAAAAAGAGGATGGTGACCAAGAAAAGAAGGACAATATCCATGAAGAAGAAAAGGTCAACCAAAAGCCATCTACCCCAACAAGCAAATTTCCTCAAGCTAACAACAAAAGAAAGCTTGCTGGGGAGAGGCACTCAAAACAAGGGGCATTAACTGGGTCCTCTTTCCACTTGTGGTCATTCCTCTTAACAAACTGGAAGAAAAGGAATTAAGTCATGATCAACATGTCAAGCTAATGACATTAAAAGAGTGCTTGTTGGGAGGCAACCCAACCGTAGGTAACATTTTCTTGTTTTGCTTAGTTTACTTTCAATAATTTGGCATATGATTGCATTCTAAGTTTGGTGTTGCCATGCAACAACATGATTTTCAATCTTCACTGGGTATTTACATCATTCTAAAATGAAAGTTTCACACAAAGTTTGGTGTTGCCACTTAACTTTCATGTAAAGTACCATGCAAACGCCACTTATTAATGCAATCATAATGTTTCTATTTTTAATTCTTGTGCCTTTATTGTATCCTTAATTTTGCTTGCTTAAGCACATGCATTACTTACATTTCATCGTGTAAGACACTCATGATCCATCATAGACCCCATCACCATTGTTTTAATTGTTGCTAGAGTATAATTAATCATTCTAAGTTGGTGTGGGAAGGGGAAGAATAGGAGGAAAAGGACAACAATAATGAAGATGAACTACAAGGTGGTAAAGTTCCTTTTTCCTCTTACTTATTTCTGGCACTTTAAATTGTATGATTGTCTTCTATTTTCTTTGTATGCATGTGTTCATACCCTGGGTCAAGCTGTCCGACCCGGGATGTTTTACCGATAAAGCGACCGACCTCTTCAGGTAAGGACAATCCGACCTCTTCTCAAAGAGCTCGGCCAAACTACCAGGAAAGCCAAGTAAAAGGCCCAAACAGAGGAACACGACCCGAATCCAAGGGCAGCCCAAGCCTATAGAGATGAAGGCAGTTCCCTTAAAGATAAGATGGTCTCACTCGAAGATAAAGATAAGATAAGATAACTAACTTATCTTATCTAAGAATGGTCTCTCTACACCATTATAAATACACTGGAGCACCCAGGTATAACTCAGACTCTGATTCTACTAAAAATCTGCTTAATACCCTTGATAACTTAAGCATCGGAGCCCCTTGCAGGTACCACCATCCTCCGGTGACGAGGGATCAACATCATCACCAAGTTCAACAAGTCAGACATAACAGCTCCGACCAGTACAGAAGATCTCATCCGAGATCGACCTACAGTTTTAGGTAACCCTCGGAATATTGGCGCCGTTGACGGGGACCCTGGAAGTCATCCCATCGTCATGGTGGATGACCATGACAACAACCACAACTCAGAACTGGAGGTTAGAACGCCGCACAAAAACGTGGATACTACACCAAAAGATACTTCACAACTTAACAACAAAAAGAATTCTCCAAATGCAGAAGCCATGGAGACGCTTCAAAACCGTTTGAAATAACTGGAAGAAGAAGCACTACGTCAACGAGAGTCTGAGAAGGATGTACAAAAGGAAATAAGGTGACGCCGAGAGTTGGAGGACAAACTCCTAAAACTCGAAGCCGATCTCAAAACCAAAGCCACACGATCCCCTCATGAGGATAGTTCCCGCAAAGAGCAAGACCCGTTCACCAAGGAGATCATGAAGACCAAGATCCCAAAAGACTTTAAACTCCCAGGCATGACTTTATACGATGGCACTACAGATCACGGCCATAATCTTAGTAATTTCAGAAGTAGAATGTACCTCACCGATGCCTCAGATGTAGTTCGCTGCAAAGCCTTTCCTACTACTTTAACAAAGATGGTAATCAGATGGTTCGACAATATGCCTCCCAGGTCCACCTCGAGTTTCGATGACTTGGCCAAGAAGTTTTTGGCCAGATTCTCCATCCAAAAAGACAAGGTTAAACATGCCCCATGTTTATTAGGAATCAGGCAAGGAGAACGGGAAAGTCTTCGCTACTACATGAAAAGATTCAACAAACGTGCTTGGACATATAGAGCTCACCAACAGAGGCTTCCATTATAGGCCTCATCAATGGCTTGCGAGAAGGACCCTTTAGTCAATCTATATCCAAAAAATACCCCACATCTCTAAACGATGTGCAAGAATGAGCTGGGAAGTATATCAATATGGAGGAAAACTCTCGGCTAGGAGAGACCTCAAAATTCGGATTCACCTCCCGGGATAAAGACAAAGAGTCCAAAAAGAAGGAAGATCGACATGGTGAAAAAACTAAAAATACCACAATTACACCCCTCTTTGGGTGTCCCTTGTGGATGTCTACAGAGAGGTTTGCCACACTGAAAAATACCTCCAGCTCGACCACTCAAAGGCGAAAAAGGAGGAGGAAATCGTGGCAAATATTGTGAGTATCATCGCATCTGTGAGCACCACACCAACAAATGTTTTGACTTTAAAAATGTCATAAAAAAGCTAGTAAGAGAGGGAAGCTAGATCGGTATCTAGCCAGCCGGGATGATGAGCAAAGAAAAAGAAGAAGGGAAGAAGATGTTGGATGAACCGAACGATCAACTCGTACACCAGAAAGACACGTCCACATGATTCACAACGGATTTGCGGGAGGAGAAGTCTCCAAATCATCTCGCAAAAGATATCTTAAAGATGTATATCACGTCGGGGGAAGGAGGAAGCACCCGACATTCCCGCGAATACCTTCACTAGAGAAGGCGCATCCGGTATAATCTCAGGACACGATGATCCCATGGTCATCACTGTTATACTGGCAAATACAAATCTCCACCGCACATTGATAGACTAAGGGAGCTCCGCCGATATCTTGTTCAAAACTGCCTTCGACAAGCTCAGCTTGGAAGAAAATGAACTCAGAGGATTTCCGAAGAGCCTGTTCGGACTATGAGATACCCCAGTTCAACCGCTTAGATACATCTCGCTACACACAACCTTCGGAAAAGAAAGCCAGTCAAGAGCACTCAAGATAGATTACATCCTGGTCGACGTAAGTTCATCCTACAACGCTTTAATAGGTCAGATGACATTAAGTCAACTCGGTGCAATAGTCTCGACTCCACTCCTATGCATGAAATTCCCGACTGTAGAAGGGATAGCTACAATAAAGGCAGACTAGAAGACAACGCGCCGCTATTACCATGAAAGTCTAAACCTCAGAGGCAGAGGAGAAGAATTCCACACAATCAAACTCGGTGGAGTTCAGAGGTGGGAAGAACTCTGCCCACAGCGCGAAGGTGACATAGAGAAAGTCCAGATCGGGGACACCCCGGACCAAACAACCAATATCGGTACAATCCTAAAAGGAGACATAAAAGAATCACTCATACAGATCTTACGAGATAACGTCAACCTCTTTGCATGGAAGGCCACAGACATGCCAGGCATAGACCCCAAGATAATGTGCCACAAACAAGCAGTATACCCAGGATCTCGGCTAGTACAACAGAGGCATAGAAAGCTCAGACCAGAACGCTCTCAAGCTGTGGAAGAGCAGATACAAGCTCTATTGGAGGCAGGGTTCATAAGAGAATTCAAATACCCACTATGGCTAGCTAACGTCGTCTTGGTGAAAAAATCAAATGGGAAGTGGCGAATGTGCACCGACTACATTGATCTCAACAAAGCCTACCCAAAAGATCCTTATCCACTCCCAAGTATCGACGCTCTGGTAGATGCCTCTTCCGAATATAAATACCTCTCATTTATGGACGCATATTCGGGATACAATCAAATCCCAATGTATCCACCCGACCAAGAAAAAACTTCCTTGTTAACCCCAAAAGCAAACTATTGCGACATCGTCATGCCTTTTGGTCTTAAAAATGCGGGAGCTACTTATCAGAGATTAATGAATAAAGTCTTGACATGCTGATAAAAACACAAAATGAAAAGAAGCTATTGTCCAATCTGACCCAAGTATTCGACACTATAAGACGGCATGGCATGCGACTCAATCCCATAAAATGCACCTTCGTAGTAGAAGCTGGAAAATTCTTGGGTTTTATGCTCACACTAAGAGGAATCGAAGCAAACCCGGATAAATGTTGAGCCATACTCGACATGAAGAGTCCGACTTGTGTCAAAGAGGTACAACAATTGAACGGGAGATTGGCGGCCTTGTCCAGATTTCTAGCCGAATCAACAATAAGATCTCTTCCCTTCTACACCACTTTAAAGAAGGGAATGAAGTTTGAATGGACAACGGAGTGCGAGCAAGCCTTCCAAGATTTCAAAAGGTTCCTGGGATAGCCACCTATCCTAACTCGGCCACGGGAAGGAGAACCACTCATATTGTACCTCGCGGTAGGAAGTCGGGCAGTGGCCTCAGCACTAGTCTGAGAAGACGACAGTGGGCAACAACCCGTATACTTCATCAGAAAAGCATTACAAGGAGCCGAGCTGAACTACCAAAAAATAGAAAAGTTTGCATACGCTCTTATACTAACATCTCGACGATTCCGTCCATACGTCCAAGCCCACACCATTAGGGTTCGAACCAACCAGCCCATAAAAGGAATTTTACAGAAAACAGACCTGGCAGGCAGAATCTTACAATGGGCAGTCGAGTTGTCCGAATTCGATCTTCACTATGAAGCTCAGACAACCATCAAATCACAATACCAAATCAAAAGAAAACTGGAAGCGGCGCAGGTGTGATAATTGAAAGCGACCAAGGAACCTAAATCGAACTCTCTCTTAAATTCGGGTTCCTTGCCTCAAACAACCAAGCGGAATATGAGACACTACTAGGGGGTTTGAAGCTGGCTAAGGAGGTTGGAGCTCAAAAGCTTATCATCTTCAGCGACTTACAGGTAGTCACTTCACAAATAACAGGAAGCTACCAAGCCAAAGATCCCACCATGAAAAAGTACTTGGACAAAACTAGGGAACAGCTCAGACAAATCGGAGAATATGAGATCCATCACATACCCCGAGAACAGAATGCCCGAGCTGACACACTCTCAAAGCTAGCCAGCACCAAACTAGGGGGCAACAATAGAAGCCTCATCCAAGAAATTTTGCAGAATCCATCAATCTCGGAAGAAGAAAAAATCCTAGCCATAACAGGTCAGGATCAAGGATGGATGACTCTCATAATTAACTACCTCAAAACAAAAGCACTCCCCACATAGGAAAAAGAGGCAAAGAGATTGAAACGGAAGGCACAATAATAGACTATCATAAACAATACCCTATACAAAAGAGGGATTTCAATACCATTGTTAAAATGCGTACCAACTTCTAACACAAAGGAAGTTCTAGAAGAAATACATAGTGGCATTTGTGTGAATCACCTTGGAGCACAGGCACTTACCAAAAAAGTACTTCGAGCAGGGTTCTATTGACCAACCCTACAAAAGGAAGCCACAGAGTTCGTAAGGACATGTCCATCATGCCAGAAACATGTCAATTTTCACATTACCCCACTAGAGGAACTCATCAGCCTGACCTCACCATGGCCATCACCAAGTCCAACAAGTTGGACATAATAGCTCCGACCAGTACAGAAGATCTCGTCTGAGATCGACCTACAGTTTTAGGTAACCCTCGGAATAGCATGTGTGATTACTCCTTGTGAATAAGCATAAGTTGATGATTTGAATTATAACATGTTGCTATGACACTATGACTACCATCTTGAGTTTTGTAAGTCAAAGTAAGTGAGAATCATGATCTTAAACAAACAAGGTCATTAAAGAAGAAATTAGTACGAGCTTATAAGTATTGGGAAGCTAGCATGACTATTATTGCTCAATTGCATTTGAATTTGCTTAACTGAAGTTTTCATCTACGACATGTTATGAAATTTTTTAAATCATAAAAACCTTGAAGGAGTAATTGCAATTAAGGCAAGAAAAGAAAAGGGAAAGAATGAGAAAGCTAAAGGCTCTGAGTATCAAGGACAATTCATTTGTTAAGTACTTGTGGTGTTTATGTATCGAGCATAAAGTTTGAAAATAAAACACTTAGAGTCAAGGCTAGGCTCAAGTGTAAAGCACTCCCTCAAAGTTCAAGGCTCTAAGAATCAATGATTAGAGAGTCAAGAAAAGAAAAAAATAAGCATAAAGAAGTCCTCTAATTAAATGCTTGTGGTACTTATGTATCAAGTGGTAATACTTGAAAACAAAGCATTTAGAGTCGTAGTTTTGCTTTTAACTCATGGTGCATAGCACCTAGAAAGCTGAGCCAAGAAACAATTAAAAGGCTTGCTTCAAGAAAGAAACATAAAGAAAAATTTCATAAAGTGAGCTAGATAGAAACATCAACCATTTGAATCTCTTTTATGATTGTTGCATGCATAGAAAACTAGCCAACCATGAACATTACACTACTATTCTTCTCACCTTGGATTGTCAAACCTTATTGCATGATTCTCTTCATGCTTGGGGATAAGCAATATTTAAGTTTGGTGTTGTGATGCCAGGGCATTTGATAAATTTGAATGAGAATTATGAATGAATTGAATGATAAATTTGATGCTGCATAATCTCATGATTAAGAGCAAGACTTTGATGCACTTTGTTTGATTGATTTCAGGTAACAAGAAGCAGAGAAGAGCCACGTTAGTGCCACTAACATGGACACTAACGCAGAAGGGGAAGCAAGCTTGGAAAGTTAGTGGCAAAGTTAACGCCACTAACTTTAGGGAAGGCAAGAAGACCCATGTTAGCGGCCCCGTTAGTGCCCCTAACGTGGGTATTAACGTGGAGCAAAAAGGGAGCCAACGTTAGTGACACTAACTTTGGCACTAACGTGGAAGAAGGAGGAAGCTGTGAAGTTAGTGGCAACGTTAACGCCACTAACTTTAGCAAAGCAAAGAAGGCCTACGTTAGTGGCCACGTTAGCGCCAATAACGTGGGCAAAATCTCACCTGGCAGCCTGACCATGCCTTCTTCAAACAAGAATAACTTGAGCCACAAATCTCCAAATGAGGTGATTTTAGTGGCATTAGAAATTAGGATTCCAGAGCATTCCATGAATAAATGGAACTACATGGTGGACACTAAATTTGAGGGAGAAAATCTGTGCTGAAAGTGCAAAGATGAACATGGTATTAACTTGTAGTAAGACCGGCTGACCTCTTCACCTTCCAAGAAATGTAACTCGAGATGTGGAGCTCCAAATGACACAATTTTGAATACGTTGGAAAGTAGAGATCCTGAGCTTTCCAAAAATATATAATAGTATGGGGTGGACGTTAATTTTGAGCTTCAAAACTTGGCAATATTAATCCCTTGAACGCTGACATTAGTGTGGCTAATGTTGCCACAAATGCCAGCGACTACGCCAGCGACCCTGTCTTCTTCAAAGGAGCATAAATTGAGTTACAGAGGTCCAATTGAAGTGATTTCAGTTGCATTAGAAAGATGACATTCAGAGCATTCCAACAATATGTAATACTATATAGTGGGCATGAAATTGAAGCACAAACAATAGGCATCTTTTAAGCCCCAAAAAAACACTAACTGAGTAGCAAGTGTGACGTAAGTGCCACTAACTTCAGCACTAATGCCACACTTGTAGCGTTAGTGTGGCTAACAGTAGCATTAACGTGAAGTCACCCTGGACCTCAATTTGATTCACTTCTCTCTCAAGCCCACTTCAAAGTTCAAGCAAGCAAAGTCTACAATTGTCACCAATCAAGGCCACAAGAAGCATCTAGAATAGTTAATTTTCATTTCATTGTAATTTGCTTTCAATTTCATTTCATTTTGTAAATTAGGAGAGCCTATATAAAGGCCTTAGTTTTTACAATCAAGGGATGGTATTCTAGGGGCTGGACACACCAGAGAAGAGGGGTCTTCGGACTCACCTCCCCCTACACTCTTCTTCCTCTTCTCTTCTATTTCTTTTCTTAGTAGTAGTTTAATTCATGTTTGAACTTTTCATTTATGAACTTTGAAGTTTCAATTTCAGTTTTAATCTTCATCTTTATTTTTTTGCACTTTCTTTCTTTTCTATTTTGATAGAGCAATGAACAACTAAACCCCTTTTCATTGGGTTAGGGAGCTCTGTTGTGATTTGATAGATCAATTGTAGGTTTCATTCTTCTTCTTCCTTCTTTTCTCTTGATTTTACTAGAAAGCTTTCGATCTTCAACCAATTGGGTAGTTGTCTTGGAAAAGAGGCTATTTATAATTGGATATCCTTGGAACCTTGGAAGATGAATGAGAAGATCATGCTAGAAATGCTTTCTCATGCTGGACGGGATTGGGGTTTGGATGGATATAGTGACATATAATCCTACCAACACTTTGATTCAGAAATACATGTGGTATATTCAGTGACCATACTTCATATCTTCCCATGAGCAATTAAATCAAGGAATTGGGATCCAATCACCTAATATTGCCAAGGAGATCAATGAATGCATTGACTGAGGAAGAGATGAGAATGAATTTGATCCGGAGGATTGTAATATCTCTTGATCCCAATGTTTATTTTATTTTTAGTTCTTACATCTATATTCTTGTCAATTTACTTTTCTGCACTTTATAGTTTTCCTTTACAATCATGCAATTTATATTTCCTTGTTACTTATCACACCAATATGATTCAGCTAACTAGGATAATCAATTAAGCATTGATTGCTTAATCCGTTAATCACTGTGGGATTCAACCTCACTCTATTGTGAGTTTTTACTAGACGAGAATTCGGTATACTTGCCGAGGGAAACTTGTAGCAATACAAGTTTTCGTGCATCATGTTCCAAGATGAACCTTTTCTTTATAGTTTGTTTGGATGACTTTTTAGTGCTGTTTCAATTTCTGCTTTTGCTTTTTAAGTAGTGTCTTTTTTCAAGACTTCGTACTTTTCAGCAAAGCACTCTTGGCTTTTCTTTGGCCTTTGCATGATGTCTTTGTCCCTTTTTAGTGATCCTTTCACTGGTCCAACTTCTCTATTGGGGCCTTCTTAATTTATTTTTACTAATCCATTTTTAGTCAGACCTCGTCAGGTCACTTTCTGTGGATTACATTTTATAACTTCTTGCATTAATCTGCTTCTATCGCATTCACCTTACCGACCTTCTTTGTAATCGATCGATGAATTTGGTTTTTACCTTGCCGACATCTTTGTAATCGGGCGATGAATTTGGTTTTCACCTTGCCGACCTTTTTGTAATCCGGCGATGAATTTGGTTTTCACCTTGCCAACCTCTTTGTAATCGGTCGATGAACTTTTGCGTTTTACGAGCTTAGATTAATGCGTCTTGGTAGGAAACTTTTTAGGGAATTTGAAAAACTTTATTCTAATAAAAAATAGAGATATAAACAAGAGTGTATACATATGAGTGCTTACCCTTCTAGGTCTGGCAATTTTGTAGATCTTGGCCTGGCGCCTCATTAAAAAACCTTTTTAGGAAAAAAAGTACACCTTGACCTAAGATCTTTATTACTTTCAAACTATAGTACCATCTTAGGTTACAGGCTTGCCATGACCTTGGCAGCTCTTGACCCTTGAGCTCGGACACCTTGTAGTAACCTTTCCCTAGTGCTTCTACAACTCGGTAAGGTCCTTTCCAATTAGCTACCAGCTTCCCTTCTCTTGATCGACCTGCTCCGATGTCATTTTGGATTAAGATGAGTATAGTGGCGAAGCTTTGTTGGACTACCTTCTAATTATATCTTAAGGCCATCCGACACCTTAGTGCTTTGATGAGCGGATAATTTATACGCTTTTTGGCATTGTTTTTAGTATGTTTTTAGTATGATCTAGTTAGTTTTTAGTATATTTTTATTGGTTTTTAGTTAAAATTCACTTTCCTGGGCTTTACTATGAGTTTGTGTGTTTTTCTATGATTTCAGGTATTTTCTGGCTGAAATTGAGGGACCTGAGCAAAAATCTGATTTAAAGACTAAAAAGGACTGCAGATGCTGTTGGATTCTGACCTCCCTGCACTCGAAGTGGATTTTCTGGAGCTAAAGACACCCAATTGGCGCGCTCTCAACGGAGTTGGAAAGTAGACATCCTGGGCTTTCCAGCAATATATGATAGTTTATACTTTGCCCAAGATTTGATGACCCAAACCGGCGTTCAAAGTCACTATCAGAATTCCCAGCGTTAAACGACGGAACTGACACAAGGATGGGAGTTAAACGCCCAAACTGGCACCAAAGCTGGCGTTTAACTCCAAGAAGAGTCTCTACACGAAAATGCTTCAATGCTCAGCCCAAGCACACACAAAGTGGGCCCGGAAGTGGATTTTTATGTCATTTACTCATCTCTGTAAACCCTAGGCTACTAGTTTTCTATATATAGGACCTTTTACTATTGTATTTTCATCTTCTGATCTTTGGAATCTTTTGATCTTTAGATCTTTTGATCACGTTTGGAGGCTGGCCATTCGGCCATGCCTAGACCTTGTTCTTATGTATTTTCAACGGTGGAGTTTCTACACACCATAGATTAAGGTGTGGAGCTCTGCTGTACCTCAAGTATTAATGCAATTACTATTGTTCTTCTATTCAATTCCGCTTGTTCTTGTTCTAAGATATCACTTGTTCTTCAACTTGATGAATGTGATGATCCGTGACACTCATCATCATTCTCACCTATGAACGCGTGCCTGACAACCACCTCCGTTCTACCTTAGATTGGGTGGATGTCTCTTGGATTCTTTAACCGGAATCTTCGTGGTATAAGCTAGAACTGATGGCGGGATTCAAGAGAATCCAGAAGGTCTAAACCTTGTTCTTCAAAGAAGAAGAACACATGGCAGCCGAAAACAACAACAATGCCAACAATGCAAGGAAAGTGCTGGGTGACTTTACTGCACCTACTCCCGACTTCTATGGGAGAAGCATCTCTATCCCTGCCATTGGAGTAAACAACTTTGAGCTTAAGCCTTAATTAGTTTCTCTAATGCAACAGAATTGCAAGTTCCATGGACTTCCATTGGAAGATCCTCATCAGTTTTTAGCTGAGTTCTTGCAAATCTGTGACACTGTCAAGACTAATGGGGTTGACCCTGAGGTCTACAGACTTATGCTATTCCTTTTTGCTGTAAGAGACAGAGCTAGAATATGGTTGGACTCATAACCTAAAGAAAGCCTGAACTCTTGGGAAACGCTAGTCAATGCCTTCTTGGCAAAGTTCTTTCCACCTCAAAAATTGAGTAAGCTTAGAGTGGAAGTCCAAACCTTCAGACAGAAGGAAGGAGAATCCCTCTATGAAGCTTGGGAAAGATACAAATAATTGATCAGAAAGTGTCCCTCTGACATGCTTTCTGAATGGAGCATCATAGGTATTTTCTATGATGGTCTGTCTGAACTGTCCAAGATGTCTTTAGATAGCTCTGCTGGAGGATCTCTTCATCTGAAGAAGACGCCTACAGAAGCTCAAGAACTAATTGAAATGGTTGCAAATAACCAATTCATGTACACTTCTGAAAGGAATCCTGTGAACAATGGGACAAATCAGAAAAAAAGAGTTCTTGAGATTGACACTCTGAATGCCATATTGGCTCAGAACAAAATATTGACTCAGCAAGTCAATATGATTTCTCAAAGTTTGTCTGGAATGCAAAATGCACCAAGCAGTACTAAGGAAGCTTCATTTGAAGAAGAAGCTTATGATCCTGAGAACCCTTCAATGGAAGAGGTGAATTACATGGGAGAACCCTATGGAAACACCTATAATCCTTCATGGAGAAATCATCCAAATCTCTCATGGAAGGATCAACAGAAACCTCAACAAGGTTTCAACAATAATAATGGTGGAAGAAACAGGTTTAGCAATGGCAAGCCTTTTCCATCATCTTCTCAGCAACAGACAGAGAATTCTAAGCAGAACCACTTTGACTTAGCAACCATGGTCTCTGATTTAATCAAAACCACTCAAAATTTCATGACTGAAACAAGGTCCTCCATTAGAAACTTGGAGGCACAAGTGGGTCAGCTGAGCAAGAAAATTACTGAACTCCCTCCTAATACTCTTCCAAGCAATATAGAAGAAAATCCAAAAGGAGAGTGCAAGGCCATCAACATGGCTGAATTTGGAGAGGAGGGAGAGGCAGTGAACGCCACTGAGGAAGACCTCAATGGACGTCCACTAGGCTCCAATGAGTTCCCCAATGAGGAACCATGGGAATCTAAGGCTCAAAATGAGACCATAGAGATTCCATTGGACTTACTTCTGCCATTCATGAGCTCTGATGAGTATTCTTCCTCTGAAGAGGATGAGTATGTCACTGAAGAGCAAGTTGCTAAATACCTTGGAGCAATCATGAAGCTAAATGATAAGTTATTTGGAAATGAGACTTGGGAGGATGAATCCCCTTTGCTCACCAAAGAACTGGATGACTTGTCTAGGCAGAAATTACCTCAAAAGAGACAGGATCCTGGGAAGTTTTCAATACCTTGTACCATAGGCACCATGACCTTCAAGAAGGCCTTGTGTGACCTAGGGTCAAGTGTAAACCTAATGCCTCTCTTTGTAATGGAGAAGCTAGGGATCTTTGAGGTGCAAGCTGCAAAAATCTCACTAGAGATGGCAGACAATTCAAAAAAACAAGCTCATGGACTTGTAGAGGATGTTCTGGTAAAGGTTGAAGACCATTACATCCCTGCTGATTTCATAGTCCTAGAGACTGGGAAGTGCATGGATGAATCCATCATCCTTGGTAGACCCTTCCTAGCCACAGCAAAGGTTGTGATTGATGTTGATAGAGGAGAATTGATCATTCAAGTGAATGGAGAATCCTTTGTGTTTGAGGCTCAAGGATATCCCTCTGTCATCATGGAGAGGAAGCATGAAGAGCTTCTCTCAAAACAGAGCCAAACAGAGCCCCCACAGTCAAACTCTAAGTTTGGTGTTGGGAGGCCACAACCAACTTCTAAGTTTGGTGTTGTACCCCCACATTCAAACTCTAAGTTTGGTGTTGGAAGGTTCGAATATTGCTCTGAGTATCTGTGAGGCTCCATGAGAGCCCACTGTCAAGCTAATGACATTAAAGAAGCGCTTGTTGGGAGGCGACCCAATGCTATATTTTATCTATTCTCTTTTGTTATTTTATGTTTTCTGTAGGTTGATGATCATGAGAAGTCACAAAATCATTGGAAAAAGCAAAAACAGAATGAAAAACAGAAAGAAAAATAGCACACCCTGGAGGAAGATCCTGCTGGCGTTTAAACGCCAGTAAGGCTAGCAGATGGGCGTTTAACGCCCAGTCTGGCACCATTCTGGGCGTTTAACGCCATAAAGGGGCACCAGATTGGGGTTAAACGCTAGTAAAGGGCAAGAGCTTGGCGTTAAACGCCAGAAATGGGCACCAGCCCGGCGTTTAACGCCAGAATTGGCACAAAGAGCAATTTTGCTCGCCACTTGGTGCAGGGATGACTTTTCCTTGACACCTCAGGATCTGTGGACCCCACAGGATCCCTACCTACCCCACCACTCTCTCTCTCTTCTTCACCAATCACCTCAACACCTCTTCTCCAAAAACCCTTCACCTATCAAATCCCATCTTTCTCTTCACCACTCACATCCATCCTTCATAAAACCCACCTACCCCACCATTCAAATTTAAACCACTTTCCCTCCCAAACCCACCCTCCCATAACTGAACCATAACCCTCCCCCCACCCCTATATAAACCCATCTTCACTCCTTCATTTTCACACAACATAAACACTCTTTCTCCCCCTTTGGCCAAACCACAAAGCCTCCCCCATCTCCTTCATTTCTTCTTCTTCTACTCTCTTCTTTCTTCTTTTGCTCGAGGACGAGCAAACCTTTTAAGTTTGGTGTGGTAAAAGCATTGCTTTCTGTTTTTCCATAACCATTTATGGCATCCAAGGCCGGAGAAACCTCTAGAAAGAGGAAAGGGAAGGCAAAAGCTTTCACCTCCGAGTCATGAGAGATGGAGAGATTCATCTCAAGGGTGCATCAAGACCACTTCTATGAAGTTGTGGCCTTGAAGAAGGTAATCCCCGAGGTCCCTTTCAAACTCAAAAAGAGTGAATATCCGGAGATCCAACATGAGATCCGAAGAACAGGTTGGGAAGTTCTTACCAACCCCATTCAACAAGTCAGAATCTTAATGGTTCAAGAGTTCTATGCCAATGCATGGATCACCAGAACCATGACCAAAGTGTGAACCCGGATCCAAAGAATTGGCTTACTATGGTTCGGGGGAAATACTTGGATTTTAGTCCGGAAAATGTAAGGTTGGCATTCAACTTGCCCATGATGCAAGGAGATGAACATCCTTACACTAGAAGGGTCAACTTTGATCAAAGGTTGGACCAAGTCCTCATAGACATCTGTGAAGAGGGCGCCCAATGGAAGAGAGATTCAAGAGGAAAGCCGGTTCAATTGAGAAGGCATGACCTCAAGCCCGTGGCTAGAGGATGGTTGGAGTTTATCCAACGCTTAATCATTCCCACTAGCAACCGGTCTGAAGTTACTATAGACCGGGCCATCATGATCCATAGCATCATGATTGGAGAAGAAGTAGAAGTTCATGAGGTTATAGCTCAAGAACTTTATAAGGTGGCGGACAAGTCCTCTACCTTGGCAAGGTTAGCCTTTCCTCGTCTCATTTGTCACCTCTGTTATTCAGTTAGAGTTGACATAGAGGGAGACATCCCCATTGATGAGGACAAGCCCATCACTAAGAAGAGGATGGAGCAAACAAGAGACCCCTCTCATCATCAAATCCCTGAGATGCCTCAGGGGATGCACTTTCCTCCACAAAACTATTGGGAGCAACTAAACACCTCCCTTGGAGAATTGAGTTCCAACATGGGACAACTAAGGGTGGAGCACCAAGAACATTCCATTCTCCTCCATGAAATTAGAGAAGATCAAAGAATCATGAGAGAGGAGCAACAAAGACAAGGAAGAGACATTGAGGAGCTCAAGCACTCCATAGGATCTTCAAGAGGAAGAACAAGCCACCATCACTAAGGTGGACCCATTCTTTAATTTCCTTGTTCTTTATTTTTCTGTTTTTCGAATTTTAGTGCTTATGTTTATCTATGTTTGTGTCTTGTGATCATTAGTGTCTTAGTGTCTATGCCTTAAAGTTATGAATGTCCTATGAATCCATCACCTCTCTTGAAGGAAAAATGTTCTTAATTGAAAAAGAGAAGAATTGCATGAATTTTGAATTTTATAACAGTTTAATTATTTTGATGTGGTGGCAATACTTTTGTTTTCTGAATGTATGCTTAAACAGTGCATGTCTTTTGAATTTGTGGTTCATGAATGTTGGCTCTTGAAAGAATGATGAAAAAGGAGACATGTTACTGAGGATCTGAAAAATCATAAAAATGATTCTTGAAGCAAGAAAAAGCAGCGAATACAAAAAAAATTTCGAAAAAAAAGGGGAGAGAGAAAGAAAAAGAAAGAGAAAAAGAAAGAAAAAGAAAGAAAAAGAAAGAAATAAAGTTGTGATCCAAGGCAAAAAGAGTGTGCTTAAGAACCCTGGACACCTCTAATTGGGGACTCTAGCAAAGCTGAGTCAC
This sequence comes from Arachis hypogaea, assembly GCF_003086295.3. NCBI lineage: Eukaryota > Viridiplantae > Streptophyta > Magnoliopsida > Fabales > Fabaceae > Arachis > Arachis hypogaea. Next base: position 44,021,490 of record NC_092045.1, on the reverse strand, counting down.
AATCTGAAAAGGTTCACCCAATTATGTGTCTGTGGCATGTATGTATCCGGTGGTAATAGTGGAGGACAGAGTGCTTTGGGCCACGGCTAAGACTCAATAAGTAGCTGTGTTCAAGAATCATCATACTTAACTAGGAGAATTAATGACACTATCTGGATTCTGAGTTCCTAAAGAAGCCAATCATTCTGAATTTCAAAGGATAGAGTGAGATGCCAAAACTATTCAGAGGCAAAAAGCTAAAAGCCCCGCTCATCTAACTAATACTGATCTTCATAGATGTTTTTGGAATTCATTGTATATTCTCTTCTTTTTATCTTATTTGATTTTCAGTTGCTTGGGGACAAGCAACAATTTAAGTTTGGTGTTGTGATGAGCGGATAATTTATACGCTTTTTGGCAATGTTTTTAGTATGTTTTTAGTATGATCTAGTTAGTTTTTAGTATATTTTTATTAGTTTTTGGTTAAAATTCACTTTTCTGGGCTTTACTATGAGTTTGTGTGTTTTTCTGTGATTTCAGGTATTTTCTGGCTGAAATTGAGGGACCTGAGCAAAAATCTGATTCAGAGACTAAAAAGAACTGCAGATGCTGTTGGATTCTGACCTCCCTACACTCGAAGTGGATTTTCTGGAGCTACAGAAGCCCAATTGGCGCGCTCTCAACGGCGTTGGAAAGTAGACATCCTGGGCTTTCCAGCAATATATGATAGTTTATACTTTGCCCAAGATTTGATGGCCCAAACCGGCGTTCAAAGTCACTATCAGAATTCCCAGCGTTAAACGCCGAAACTGGCACAAGGATGGGAGTTAAACGCCCAAACTGGCACCAAAGCTGGCTTTTAACTCCAAGAAGAGTCTCTACACGAAAATGCCTCAATGCTCAGCCCAAGCACACACCAAGTGGGCCCGGAAGTGGATTTTTATGTCATTTACTCATATCTGTAAACCCTAGGCTACTAATTTTCTATATATAGGACCTTTTACTATTGTATTTTCATCTTCTGATCTTTGGAATCTTTTGATCTTTAGATCTTTTGATCACGTTTGGAGGCTGGCCATTCGGCCATGCCTAGACCTTGTTCTTATGTATTTTCAATGGTGGAGTTTCTACACACCATAGATTAAGGTGTGGAGCTCTACTGTACCTCGAGTATTAATGCAATTACTATTGTTCTTCTACTCAATTCCGCTTGTTCTTGTTCTAAGATATCACTTGTTCTTCAACTTGATGAATGTGATGATCCGTGACACTCATCATCATTCTCACCTATGAACGCGTGCCTGACAACCACCTCCGTTCTACCTTAGATTGGGTGGATGTCTCTTGGATTCTTTAACCGGAATCTTCGTGGTATAAGCTAGAACTGATGGCGGCATTCAAGAGAATCCGGAAGGTCTAAACCTTGTCTGTGGTATTCTGAGTAGGATTCAATGATTGAATGACTGTGACGAGCTTCAAACTCCTGAAGGCGGGGCGTTAGTGACAGACGCAAAAGAATCACTGGATTCTATTCCGGCCTGATTGAGAACCGACAGATGGATAGCCGTGCTGTGACAGGGTGCGTTGAACATTTCCACTGAGAGGATGGGAGGTAGCCACTGACAACGGTGAAACCCTTGCATACAGCTTGCCATGGAAAGGAGTAAGAAGGATTGGATGAAGATACTAGGAAAGCAGAGAGACGGAAGGGACCGAGCATCTTCATACGCTTATCTGAAATTCCCACCAATGAATTACATAAGTATCTCTATCTTTATCTTTATGTTTTATTCATCATTTATAACCATTTGAGTTTGCCTGACTAAGATTTACAAGGTGACCATAGCTTGCTTCATACCAACAATCTCTGTGGGATCGACCCTTACTCGCGTAAGGTTTATTACTTGGACGACCAGTACACTTGCTGGTTAGTTGTGCGAAGTTGTGTTTATGCCATGGTATTGAACACCAAGTTTTTGGGTTCATCACCGGGGATTAATTGAGTTGTGAAAAGTATTGATCACAATTTTGTGCACCATGCTTCCTCTCTAATCCGAGCTCTTTTTCGAACTTCTGGAAGTAAGTCGAGCTCCTCCCTTTAAATTTGGGAGTTGGCCTCTTCATTATAGAGGATCCTTCTGAGAGTTCCTTCTTCTATTTTCACTGGAATTATTTCCTCCATTCCATAAGCAAGTCGGAAGGGTGATTCTCCTGTGGTTGAATGTAAGGTTGTCCAATATGCCCATAGAACCTGTGGGAGCTCTTCAGTCCAAGCTGCATTTGCGTCCTTTGTCTCCGTTTTAACCCAGCCAGTATGAATTTGTTGGCAGCTTCTGCCTGTCTGTTGGCTTGTAGGCATTCTACGGATGTGAATTGGTGCTTTATTTTTAGGTCGGCTACTAAGTTCCTGAAACCCTTATCGGTGAATTGAGTGCCATTATCTGTGGTAATTTTGTAAGGAACCCCGAAATTTGTGATAATGTTTCTTTAAAGAAATTTTTGACTTCTTTGAGCGGTGGCGGTAGCTAAGGGTTCTACCTCAATCCATTTTGTAAAATAGTTTATTCCTACAATGAGGAACTTGACTTGTCCTGGTCCCTGAGGGAAAGGTCCAAGGAGGTGAAGCCCCCACTTTGCGAATGGCCAGGGCGACGTAACATTGATGAGCTCCTCTGGTGGGGCGATATGGAAGTTAGCATGCTTCTGACATGGTGCGCATGTTTTGACAAATTTCGCTGCTTTCTTTTGCAAGGTTGGCTAGAAGAATCCAGCTCAGAGTACCTTTTTGGAAAGAGCTCATGCCCTGAGATGATTGCCACACATACCACTGTGTACTTATTCCAAAACTTCCTTTGTGTTGAAGGTTGGCACACATTTTAGGAGGGGTGTTGAAATCGCTCTTCTATATAGGATGTTGCCCACTATGGTGTAGTACTGTGCTTCTCGTACTAGCCTTTTTGCCTCCGAGATCGATAGGTTTTGCAATGTTTCTTGGATGAGGCTTCTATAATTATCCCTTGGTTTGGTGCTGGCTAGTTTTGAGAGCTCATCAGCTCGGGCATTCTGCTCCCGAAGTATATGTCAGACCTTATATCCCCCGAATTGTCCGAGCTGTTCTCTGGTTTTGTCCAGGTATTTTTTCATGGTGGGATCCTTAGCATGGTAGCTCCCTTCTATTTGTGAGATGACTACTTGTGAATCACTGAAGACAGTAAGCTTTTGAACTTCTACCTCCCTAGCAAGCCTCAAACTAGCCAGTAATGCCTTATATTCAGCTTGATTATTTGATGCAGGGAAGTCGAAATTTAATGAGAGCTCAATTTGGGTTCCTTGATCACTTTCTATAATTATACATGCGCCAGTTCCGATTTTGTTCGAGGAGCCGTCCACGTAGAGATTCCATTTTGTGGGAGTATCCGGGGTGTCAGTGTACTCGGAAATAAAGTCAGCCAGATATTGTGATTTGATGGCTGTCCGAGCTTTGTATTGAAGGTCGAATTCAGATAACTCGACTGCCCACTGTAGAATTCTTCCAGCTAAGTCTGTTTTCTATAGGATGCCTTTTATGAGATGGTTGCTCCAAACTCTAATAGTGTGAACTTGAAAGTATGGGCAGAGTTATCGAAAAGTGAGTATGATGGCGTAGGCGAACTTTTCTATCATTTGATAGTTTAGTTCGGCCCTTTGTAGAGCCTTGCTGATGAAGTAGATTGGTTATTGCTCACTTTCATCTTTTTTGACTAGTGCTGATGTTATTGCCCGACTTTCTACGGAGAGATATAATATGAGCTCTTCACCTTCCCGTGGTCGGGTAAGGATGGGTGGTTCCCCCAGAAATTTCTTGAAATCTTGGAACGCTTGTTCGCACTCTGGAGTCCATTCAAACCTCTTTCCCTTCCTTATTGTTGCGTAAAATGGGAGAGATCTTATAGTTGATCAGGCTAGGAATCTAGACAGAGCTGCTAGTCTTCCATTGAGCTGCTGGACCTCTTTGACATAGGTCAAACTTTTCATGTCGAGTATAGCCTGGCATTTATCTGGGTTTGCCTCGATTCCTCTTTGGGTGAGCATGGAGCCCAAGAATTTGCCGGCTTCTACTCCGAAGGTGCACTTTGCTGGGTTAAGTCGCATACCATGCTTTCTTATGGTGTCAAACACTTTAGCGAGGTGGGCTAACAACGATTCCTCACTTTGTGTTTTTACCAGCATGTCGTCTACATAGACCTCTATTAGTTTTCCGATGTGATTGGCAAAGACTTTATTCATCAGTCTTTGGTAGGTAGCTCCTGCATTCTTGAGTCTAAAGGGCATAACTATATAGCAATAGTTTGCCTTTGGGTTTATGAACGAGGTCTTTTTTTAGTCGGGTAGGTACATTGGGATTTGGTTGTAACCTGAATAGGCATCCATGAAGGAGAGGTACTTGTATCTGGAAGAGGCATCCACTAGAGTGTCTATATTCAGGAGCGAGTAGGGATCTTTTGGGCAGGCCTTATTGTGATCGGTGTAGTCGGTACACATTCTCCACTTGCCATTTGACTTCTTCACCAAGACAACGTTGGCTAGCCATAATGGGTACTTGACCTCCCTTATGAACCCTGTCTCCAGTAAGGCATGCACCTGCTCTTTGATGACAAGTCATCTTATGCTAGTTCTACAAGCATTTTTCATTTGTTTCATTAGGTTTTATGCACTTTCTTGCACAATAAGTAAGTGATTGGAGTGGAATTTTAGGATTATTTTAAATCAATCAAACATCATTCATTTTACACAAAATCATAAGGTTTATGCTAGAATTAATTGATTTCATGAATGATGCAAAGACCTTGTGATTTTGGTGAGACTTTGATTGCTTGTTTGGTTGTTTTTAGGTGAAGAAATGAACAGAAAGGGGAAGTAACTAGGGAAGTGCTGCATTCAAAAAGAGAACGCCATGCTTAGGAGCACAAATAGCTGGCGCTTGTTTTCAAAGTAAGCGCCACGCTCACTAAGCAAGCATTTTCATGGATTTTCAAGTTGGGAGGCAAGCTTATGCTATCCGTACGTACTAGGCAGCACTCCATAAACCAGTATAGCGCTCACTAGGAGATCGCTAGTGAAGAAATAAGCGCACCAAAGGAGCAGTGCTTGAATAACCAGCGTAGCTCTCATTAAGAGAGCGCTAGTTGAGGAAATGTGGCACGAGAGGAGCACACGCATGGTTAATGAACATTGCGCTCATTTTTGGAACGGAATGCTCCCCTGGAGGCAACACCAAAATACCATCCTGACCCACTTCATACAAGGCCAAATCAATAAAAGCCCACTCCAAGTTTTGATGAGGGAAATAGAAAGTGTATAAATAGGAACAAATTTGATTGGAGAAGGACTTTTGGGCTTTCTTTTAATTTTTCTCTTAGAATTTTAGAATCGGATATTAGATCTAAGTTTACCTTCTTTTTACTTTTATCTTTTAATTTTTCCTTTCGAGAGTTTGAGAATTGAGATCAGATCTGGGTTTTTTTTTCTTTTCTATTTCGTTTTCTCTCTTCTGTAATTTTTTCTTTCTGATTTTGTTACTTCACTAAAATTATCAATTTATCTTTAGGATTTTAGAGTTGATCTAAGTTTTCTTGCTGTTTTGATTCTTCAGCAATTTTCCATTTCTGTTTTGCTAGTGAAATCTCTTCGTTTCATAATTCTCTGCTTTACTGCAATTTACAATTTCAGTCTTGTTCTGAATCCCAGTACCCAAATCATTTTATTCTTCAAGCAATTTAAGTTCCCTGGCACTTTAGATTCAACAAGTTAAATTTCTTGCACTTTAAGTTTCAGTCATTTACCTTTCTTACAATTTAAGTTTCCACTCATTTATTTTTTTGTACTCTAAGTTTCTGCAATTTACTTATTCTGCATTTTAAGATTCTGTCAATTTTCATTCTGCACTCTAGTTCACTTGCAATTTTACTTCTGTTAATCAAATTTCACTTAATTTATCAAATATTCGCTTAACTAAATTCATCACCATACTAAAATTGCTCAATCCATTAATCCCTGTGGGATCGACCTAACTCTTGTGAGTTATTACTACTTGATGCGATTCGGTACACTTGCCGGTGAATTTGTGTGGAATCATTTTTCCCTCATCACTCTTCCACAGCTTGGGACCTTTCTGGACCAAGCTTCCTGTGCTTCTATTGTATGGGCCGAGATCCAGGGTATACCGCCAGTTTGTGGCACATTAGTTGGGGATCTATACCGGGCATGTCTGAGGCCTTCCATGCAAAGAGATCGGCATTATCCTTTAGGAACTGTATCAATGGCACCTTTAAATCTCCCTTTAAGGTTGCCCATATATTTGTTAATTTATCTTGGGCATTCCTGATTTAGACTTCTTCGGTGTCATCCTTAGATTGTGGGCGAAGTTCTTCGCAAACTCGAACTCCCCTCAGTTCAATGGTATTGATTTCCTCTCCTATGGGGTTGCCTTTAAAGTTCAAACTTTTGTTGTAACAGCGTCGCACAAGTTTTTGGTCTCCTTTTATCGTGGCAATCCCTTATGGAGTTGGGAACTTCATGCACAGATGTGGAGTAGAGACTACTGTGGCAAGCTGGTTCAGCAATGTCTGACCTATTAGGGCGTTATATGCTGAGCTTACGTTGACTACGATGTAGTCTATGCTTAGTGTCCTTGACCGAGTTCCTTTTCCAAAGGTTGTATGCAATGAGATGTATCCTAGTGGTTGAATTGGGGTGTCTCCGAGTCCGAACAAACTATTTGGATTAGCTCTGAGCTCTTTTTCTTATAGGCCGAGTTTGTCAAAGGTGGATTTGAACAAGATATCTGCGGAGCTCCCTTAGTCTATCAACGTTCGATGGAGATTAGCGTTGGCGAGTATGACGGTAAGGACCATGGGATCATCATGCCCCGAGATAATGCCTGTTGTGTCTTCTTGGGTAAAGATAATAGTGGGGAGGTCGGGTGACCTGTCCCCTTCTCCGACATGATATACCTCTTTAAGGTGTCTTTTGTGAGATGATTTAGAGATCCCTCCCCCTGAGAATCCCCTATTTATCATATGAACATGTGTCTCAGGGGTGTGAGGTGGGCGTTCAACTCGTCCAACCTCTTCATCCCTTCTTCTTTTTCTCAGTTTATCCGCTTTATTGGCTAAGAATTGATCTAGTTGCCCTTCTCGTGCCAACTTCTCTATGATATTCTTTAGGTCAAAGCACTCGTTGGTAGAATGTCCGTAGATTCGGTGGTATTCGCAATACACTGTCTGACTTCCTCCTCCTCGTTTGTGTTTTATCGGTCGATGTGGTGGGATGTTCTCAATGTTGCATATTTCTTGGTATACATCCACAAGAGACACCCAAATAGTGGTGTAGTTGTGGTATTTTATAGGTTTCTTAGTGGGTTGGTCTTCTTTCTTCCTGAATTCTATATCCTTGTCCCGAGGTGTGTAGGAGAATCCAGCTTTTGAGCTATCTCCTAATCGGGTGTTCTACTCCATGTTAATGTATTTTTCTGCCCTTTCTTGAACCTCGTTTAGAGATTTTGGGTATTTTTTGGATATTGAGTTATCTGACCCGGGATGTTCTACAGACAAAGCGACCGACCTCTTCAGGTCAGGACGACCCGACCTCTTTTCAGAGAGTTCGGCCAAATCACCAGAAAAGCCCAAAGATGGGCCCCAACAGAGGAACACGACTTAAATCCTAAGACAGCCCAAGTCCATAGAGATAAGTGCGGTTCCCTTGAAGATAAGATGGTTGATAAACCCCATTTTTAGGGTTTATCTTGTATTGAATTTAGAGCATTTTATCAACCTTTTGTCACATTTAGCCTATGAATTAGCATGGTTTTGTTATCTCTCCCGTATTTGTGCTTAAGTGTAAAAACATGCTTTTTAAGCCTTATTTTGATGAATTCTAATTCCTCCTTAATTCCATAAGATGCCTTGATGTGTTTGCTAGTAATTCCAGGATTGAAATAGGCTAGGAATGGATCAAAGGAGCAAGGAAGGAAGCATACAAGTGGAGAGAAGCATAAAAAGCCAAAGAAAAGAGTTCAGCCAAGCACGTGCACACGCACAAGGCGCTCGCACGCACATTGCGAAATCGGCCAGGGACGCGCATGCGTACCTTGCGCACACGCGTCGCAGTTTTGGAGGGTTTCTGCAACCAACGTTGGTGCCAAACTGCATATAAGAGCCAAGGATTGAAGGGGAAGGGACATACTGGAGATACTTTAGATACTTAGCTTAGTTTTAGTTTAGAGTTAGTTTTAGAGAGAGAAGTGGTGGACGAAATTGTGATCCTCTTAAAGTTGGTCTCTTTGTACTTGTATGAAATTTAAATATTGGCTCTATCAAAAATACACCAAAGAGATCATGGTATGATGGATTGGGATCTTAATAATCCCGGGTAATGGCACGTGTGATCACAACCCCATTCAACTAACCAGCAAGTGCACTGGGTCGTCCAAGTAATAAACCTTACGTGAGTAAGGGTCGATCCCACAGAGATTGTTGGTATGAAGCAAGCTATGGTCACCTTGTAAATCTCATTTAGGCAGATTAAATGGTTATAGATTTCGAAAATAATTAATAAACATAAAATAAAATAGGATAGAAATACTTACGTAAATCAATAGTGGGAATTTCATATAGGCGTATTGATGAGCGGATAATTTATACGCTTTTTGGCATTGTTTTTAGGTAGTTTTTAGTAAGTTCAAGCTACTTTTAGGGATGTTTTCATTGGTTTTTATGTTAAATTCACATTTCTGGACTTTACTATGAGTTTGTGTGTTTTTCTGTGATTTTAGGTAAATTCTGGCTGAAATTGAGGGACTTGAGCAAAACTCTGAAAAACGCTGACAAAAGGACTGCTGATGCTGTTGGAATCTGACCTCCCTGCACTCGAAATATATTTTCTGGAGCTACAGAACTCTAAATGGCGCGCTCTCAACGGCGTTGGAAGATAGACATCCAGAGCTTTCCAGCAATATATAATAGTCCATACTTTATTCGGAAATTGATGACGTAACTTGGTGTTGAACGCCAAGTACATGCTGCTGTCTGGAGTTAAACGCCAGAAAAACGTCATGATCCGGAGTTGAACGCCCAAAACACGTCATAACTTGGAGTTCAACTCCAAGAAAAGCCTCAGCTCGTGGATAGATCAAGCTCAGCCCAAGCATACACCAAGTGGGCCCCGGAAGTGGATTTATGCATCAATTACTTACTCATGTAAACCCTAGTAGCTAGTCTAGTATAAATAGGATAAGTTACTATTGTATTAGACATCTTTTGACAGTTTAATCTCTTGACTGTTTAGCCTTTGATTATTCGGTCTCTTGATCACTCAAGGGGGCTGGCCATTCGGCCATGCCTGAACCTTTTACTTATGTATTTTCAACAGTGGAGTTTCTGCACACCATAGATTAAGAGTGTGGAGCTCTGCTGTACCTCAAGTTTCAATACAATCACTATTACTTTTTATTCAATTCTCTTTTATTCTTATTCCAAGATATACGTTATACTTAACTTGATGAATGTGATGATCCGTGACACTCATCATCATTCTCACCTATGAACGCACGTGACTGACAACCACTTCCGTTCTACCTTAGGCCGGGCGCATATCTCTTAGATTCCCCAACAGAATCTTCGTGGTATAAGCTAGATAGATGGCGGCATTCATGAGGATCCGGAAAGTCTAACGTTGTCTGTGGTATTCCGAGTAGGATCCTGGGAATCCGGAAAGTCTAACCTTGTCTGTGGTATTCCGAGTAGGATTCCGGTATTGAATGACTGTGACGAGCTTCAAACTCCTCAAGGCTGGGCGTTAGTGACAAACGCAAAAGAATCAATGGATTCTATTCCAACATGATTGAGAACCGACAGATGATTAGCCGTGCTGTGACAGAGCATTTGGACCATTTTCACTGAGAGGATGGGATGTAGCCATCAACCAAGGGTGATGCCTCCAGACGATTAGCCGTGCAGTGACAGCGCATAGGACCATTTTCCCGAGAGGATTGAAAGTAGCCACCGATGATGGTGATGCCCTACATACAGCTTGCCATGGAAAGGAGTAAGAAGGATTGAAGGAAGAGTGAGTAGTGAAGTAGAGTTTCAAGAGGAGCACAGCATCTCCATACACCTATCTGAAATTCTCACTATTGAGTTACATAGGTATTTCTATCCCTTTTTATTTTCCAATTATTATTAATTTTCGAAAACCCATAAACCAATTTAATCTACCTAACTGAGATTTACAAGGTGACCATAGCTTGCTTCATACCAACAATCTCTGTGGGATCGACCCTTACTCACGTAAGGTTTATTACTTGGACGACCCAGTACACTTGCTGGTTAGTTGAACGGAGTTGTGAATTCAACTGGTGCCATAATAATGATTTCATACAAGTACAAAAGAATATGGATCACAATTTCGTCCACCAAGTTTTTGGCGCCGTTGCCGGGGATTGTTCGAGTATGGACAACTGACGGTTCATCTTGTTGCTCAGATTAGGTAATTTTCTTTTCAAAAATCTTTTTCAAAATTTTTCTTCTCTTTTTCATTTTTCTAACCATGTTTTTCGAAAAAAATTAATAAAAATACAAAAAAATTAGAAAATCATAAAAATCAAAAATATTTTGTGTTTCTTGTTTGAGTCTTGTGTTAATTTTTAAGTTTGGTGTCAATTGCATGCTTTTAAAATTTTTCTTGCATTTTTTTCGAAAATCTCATGCATTCATAGTGTTCTTCATGATCTTCAAGTTGTTCTTGACAAGTCTTCTTGTTTGATCTTGATGATTTCTTGTTTTGTGTTGTTTGTTGTTTTTCATGTGCACTTTTGCATTCATATTTTCCATGCATTAAAGATTTCTAAGTTTGGTGTCTTGCATGTTTTCTTTGCATCAAAAAATTTTTCAAAATTATGTTCTTGATGTTCATCATGATCTTCAAAGTGTTCTTGGTGTTCATCTTGACATTCATAGCATTCATGCATACATTCATTGTTTTGATCTAAAAATTTCATGCATTGAGTATTTTTGTTGTTTTTCTCTCTCATAATAAAAAATTCAAAAATCAAAAAATTATCTTTTCCTTATTTCCTTCCAAATTTTCGAAATTTTGGGTTGACTTGGTCAAAAATTTTTAAAAATTAGTTGTTTCTCACAAGTCAAGTCAAAATTTCAATTTTAAAAATCTTATCTTTTCAAAATCTTTTTCAAAAAAATTATATCTTTTTCATTTTTTTCTATTTTTCGAAAATTCCAAAAATCTTTTTCAAAATATTTTCAAAATCTTTTTCCTATCTTTACATCTAATTTTCAAAAATTAGCTAACAATTAATGTGATTGGTTCAAAAATTTAAAGTTTGTTACTTTCTTGTTAAGAAAGGTTCAATTTTTAAGTTCTAAAATCTTATCTTGTAGTTTCTTGTTAGTTAAGTAATTGTTAAGTAATTTTAAAAATTAAATCTTTTTTTTTTCAAAAATATCTTTTTCTTAAAAATCTTTTTATCTTTTATCTCACCTTTTTCAAAAATTTTATCTTTTTCAAAATTTGATTTCAAAATATCTTATCTAACTTCTTATCTTCTTATCTTTTTCAAATTTTGATTTCAAATCTTTTTCAATCAACTAACTAACTTTTTGTTTGTTTCTTATCTTTTTCAAAACCACCTAACTACTTTTCCCTCTCTAATTTTCGAAAATACCTCTCTCCTTTTCAAAAATTCTTTTTAATTAATTAAGTGTTTCATGTTTTAATTTTAATACCTTTTAATTTTCAAAAAATACTAACCCCTTTTTCAAATTATTTTCGAAATTTCCCCTCTCTTTTCTTCTTCTATTTAATTAATTAATTACTAACACTTCTCTTCACCTCTCTTCATCTAAAAATCCGAACTTATTATATCTCTTGTGTTTGGATTCTTCTACCCCCTTCTTCTTCTACTAACATAAAGGAATCTCTATACTGTGACATAGAGGATTCCTCTTCCTTTTCTTGTTTTCTTCTCTTTCATATGAGCAGGAACAGGGAAAAAGGCACTCTTGTTGAAATTGATCCAGAACCTGAAAGGACTCTGAAGAGAAAATTAAGAGAAGCTAAATTAAATTATTCTAAAGGTAACCTTTCAGAAATTTTCGAACAAGCGAAGGAGATGGCAGCCGAAAATAATAATAATGCAAGGAGAATGCTTGGTGACTTCACAAAGCCAACGTCCAAGTTTGATGGAAGAAGCATCTCCATTCCTGCCATTGGAGCCAATAATTTTGAGCTTAAGCCTCAACTAGTTGCCTTAATGCAACAAAACTGCAAGTTATATGGACTTCCATCTGAAGATCCTTATCAGTTTTTAACTGAGTTCTTGCAGATCTGTGAGACTGTAAAGACGAATGGAGTTGATCCTGAAGTCTACAGACTCATGCTTTTCCCTTTTGGTGTAAGAGACAGAGCTAGAATATGGTTGGATTCACAACCTAAGGATAGCCTGGACTCCTGGGATAAGCTGGTCACAGCCTTCTTGGATAAATTCTTTCCTCCTCAAAAGCTGAGCAAGCTGAGAGTGGATGTTCAAACCTTCAAACAAAAAGATGGTGAATCCCTCTATGAAGCTTGGGAAAGATACAAGCAGCTGACCAAAAGATGTCCATCTGACACGTTTTCATAATGGACCATATTAGATATATTCTATTATGGTCTCTCTGAATTTTTGAAAATGTCATTGGATCATTCTGCAGGTGGATCTATTCACCTAAAGAAAATGCCTGAAGAGGCTCAAGAACTCATTGACATGGTTGCAAACAACCAATTCATGTACACCTCTGAGAGGAATTCCGTGAATAATGGGGTACCTCAAAAAAAATGAGTTCTTGAAATTGATGCTCTGAATGCCATATTGGCTCAAAACAAAGTGTTGACTCAACAGGTCAACATGATCTCTCAAAATCTGAATGGATGGCAACATGCATCCAACAGTACTAGAGAGGCAGCTTCTAAAGAAGCTTATGATCCTGAGAACCCTGCCATGGCAGAGGTTAATTACATGGGTGAACCTTATGGAAACACCTATAACTCATCATGGAGAAATCATCCAAATTTCTCATGGAAGGATCAACAAAAGCCTCAATAAGGCTTTAACAATGGTGGACGCAATAGGCTGAGCAATAGCAAGCCATATCCATCATCTTCTCAGCAACAGACAAAGAATTCTGAACAAAACACTTCTAATTTAGCCAATATAGTCTCTGATCTGTCAAAGGCCACTTTCAGTTTCATGAATGAAACAAGATCCTCCATTAGAAATTTGGAGGCACAAGTGGGCCAGCTGAGTAAGAAAGTCACTGAAACTCCTCCCAGTATTCTCCCAAGTAATACAGAAGAGAATCCAAAAGGAGAGTGCAAGGCCATTGATGTGATCAATGTGGCCGAATGCACAAGGGAGGAAGAGGACGAAAATCCTAGTGAGGAAGACCTCCTGGGACGTCCCTCAAGCAAGAAGGAGTTTCCTATTAAGGATCCAAATGAATCTGAGGCTCATATAGAGACCATAGAGATTCCATTAAATCTCCTTCTGCCATTCATGAGCTCTGAAGACTATTCTTCCTCTAAAGAGGATGAATATATGACTGGAGAGCAAATTGCTCAATACTTAGGAGCTATCATGAAGCTGAATGCCAAGTTGTTTGGTAATGAGACTTGGGAAAGTGAACCTCCCTTGCTCATTAGTGAACTAGATACTTGGATTCAGAAAACTCTACCTCAAAAGAAACAAGATCCTGGCAAGTTCCTAATACCTTGTACCATAGGCACCATGACCTTTGAAAAGGCTCTATGTAATCTAGGGTCAGGGATAAATCTTATGCCACTCTCTGTAATGGAGAAGCTAGGGATCATTGAGGTACAACCTGCCTTGTTCTCATTACAATTGGCAGATAAGTCATTGAGACAAGCTTATGGAATAGTAGAGGACGTGTTAGTAAAGGTCGAAGGCCTTTACATCCCTGCTGATTTCATAATCTTAGACACTAGGAAGGAAGAGGATGATTGCATCATCCTTGGAAGACCTTTCCTAGCCACAGCAGGAGCTGTGATAGATGTCAACAGAGGTGAGTTAGTCCTTCAATTGAATGGGGACTACCTTGTGTTTAAAGCACATGGCCATCCCTCTTTGACAAAAGAGAGTAAGCATGAAGAGCTTCTCTCAGTTCAGAGTCAAGAAGAGCCCACACAGTCGAACTCTAAGTTTGGTGTTGTGAGGCCACAACCAAACTCTAAGTTTGGTGTTAACACCCCAAATCCAAACTCTAAGTTTGGTGTTGGGATTACACAAACATTGACCTGATCACCTTGTGGCTCCATGAGAGCCACTGTCAAGCTATTGACATTAAAGAAGCGCTTGTTGGGAAGCAACCCAATTTTATTTATCTAATTTTTATTTTATTGTTATTTTGTGTTTTATTAGGTACATGATCATGAGGAGTCTCGAAAAAATCATAAAAATTAAAAACAGAATCAAAAATAGCAGAAAAAAATTTGCACCCTAGAGGAAGCACAGGCTGGCGTTCAACGCCAGTAAGATGCATCTGGCCGGCGTTCAACGCCAAAACAGAGCATCATTCTGGCGCTGAACGCCAGAAACAAGCAACATTCTGGCGCTGAACGCCAGGAATGTGCCCAGAGAAGAAAAGCTGGCGCTGAACGCCAGCAACAAGCATGAAACTGGCGTTCAACGCCAGAAACATGCTTTACATGGGCGTTGAACGCCCAGAACGTGCACCAATGGGTGTTTAAACGCCAGAATGATGTGCAAAGGCATTTTACATGCCTATTTGGTGCAGGGATGGAATTCCTTGACACCTCAAGATCTGTGGACCCCACAGAATCACCTCAGGATCTGTGGACCCCACAGGATCCTCACCTACTATATTCCCACCTTACCTCCTAATCCTATTTTTGTGATTTGTATTCCCCATGTCACAAATCCCAACACTCCTCACCAATCACCTCAATTCCTCTTCCCAATCACCCTCTTCACCATTCACATCCATCCACTCTTCCCCATAAACCCCACCTACCTTCAAAAAATTCAAAATCAATTTCCCACCCATTCCCACCCTAAATGGCCGAATGCACACTACCCCCTCTCCCTATAAATACCCTTCCATTCTCCTACATTTTCACACAACACAAACCCCTCTTCTCCCACTTAGCCGAACCTACATCTCTCCCTCTCTACCATATTTTCTTCTTCTTCTTCTTCTCTTCTTTTCTTTCTTGCTCGAGGGCGAGCAATATTTTACGTTTGGTGTGGTAAAAGCATAAGCTTTTTGTTTTTTCCATTACCATCAATGGCACCTAAGGCCGGAGTATCCTCTAGAAAAGGAAAAGGGAAGACAAAAGCTTCCACCTCCGAGTCATGGGAGATGGAAAGATTCATCTCCAAGAGCCATCAAGACCACTTCTATGATGTTGTGGCAAAGAAGAAGGTGATCCCTGAGGTCCCTTTCAAGCTCAAGAAAAATGAGTATCCGGAGATCCGACATGAGATCCAAAGAAGAGGTTGGGAAGTCCTAACCAACCCCATGTAACAAGTCAGAATTTTAATGGTTCAAGAGTTCTATGCCAATGCATGGATCACTAGGAACCATGATCAAAGTATGAACCCGAATCCAAAGAATTATCTCACAATGGTTCGGGGGAAATACTTAGATTTTAGTCCGGAAAATGTGAGATTGGCGTTTCACTTACCCATGATGCAAGGAGATGAACGCCCCTACACTAGAAGGGTCAACTTTAATCAAAGGTTGGACCAAGTCCTAATGGACATATGTGTGGAAGGAGCCCAATGGAGAATAGACTCCAAAGGCAAGCCAGTTCAACTAAGAAGACTGGATCTCAAGCCTGTGGCTAGAGGATGGTTGGAGTTCATTCAACGCTTTATCATTCCTACTAGCAACCGATCTGAAGTTACTGTGGATCGGGCCATCATGATTCATAGCATCATGATTGGAGAGGAAGTAGAAGTTCATGAGGTCATCTCCAATGAACTCCACAAAATAGCCGATAAGTCCTCCACCATGGCAAGGCTAGCTTTTCCTCACCTTATTTGCCATCTGTGTTACTCAGCTGGAGTTATCATAGAAGGAGATATCCCCATTGAAGAGGATAAGCCCATCACCAAGAAGAGGATGGAGCAAGCAAGAGAGACCATGCACGGTTCTCAAGAGATGCATGAGGAAGCTCATCATCAAGAAATCCCTGAGATGCCTCAAGGGATGCACTTTCCTCCCAACAACTATTGGGAGCAACTCAACACCTCCTTAGAAGATTTGAGCCACAATGTGGAACAATTAAGGGTGGAACATCATGAGCACTCCATCATTCTCCAAGAAATAAGAGAAGACCAAAGAGCAATGAGGGAGGAGCAACAAAGGCAAGGAAAGGACATAGAAGAGCTTAAGGACATTGTTGGTCCTTCAAGAAGAAGACACCACTAAAGGTGGATTCATTCCTTGTTCTTTATTTCTTTCTGTTTTCGGTTTTTAATATTGTGTTTATCTATGTTTTGTGTCTCTACTTCATGATCATTAGTATGTAACCATGCCTTAAAGCTATGAATAAAATCCATTAACCCTTCACCTCTCTTAAATGAAAAATGTTTTAATTCAAAAGAATAAGAAGTACATGAATTTCGAATTCATCCTTGAATTTAATTTAATTATATTGATGTGGTGACAATACTTTTAGTTTTCTGAATGAATGCTTGAACAGTGCATATCTTTGATCTTATTGTTTATGAGTGTTAAAATTGTTGGCTTTTGAAAGAATGATGAACAAAGAGAAATGTTATTGATGATCTGAAAAAAATCATGAAATTGATTCTTGAAGCAAGAAAAAGCAGTGAAAAAGCAAAAGCTTACAAAAAAATTGGCGAAAAAAATATATATATATAGAAAGAAAAAGAAAAAGCAAGCAGAAAAAGCCAATAGCCCTTAAAACCAAAAGACAAGGGTAAAAAGGATCCAAGGCTTTGAGCATCAATGGATAGGAGGGCCCAAGGAAATTAAATCCATGCCTAAGCGGCTAAATCAAGCTGTCCCTAACCATGTGCTTGTGTCATGAAGGCCCAAGTGAAAAGCTTGAGACTGAGTGGCTAAAGTCGTGATCCAAAGCAAAAGAGTGTGCTTAAGAGCTCTGGACACCTCTAACTGGGGACTCTAGCAAAGCTAAGTCACAATCTGAAAAGGTTCACCCAGTTATGTGTCTGTGGCATTTATGTATCCGGTGGTAATACTGGAAAACAAAGTGCTTAGGGCCACGGCCAAGACTCATAAGTAGCTGTGTTCAAGAATCAACATGCTTAACTAGGAAAGTCAATAACACTATCCAAAATTCTGAGTTCCCAGAGACGCCAATCACTCTGAACTTCAAAGGAAAAAGTGAGATGCCAAAACTGTTCAGAAGCAAAAAGCTACAAGTCCCGCTCATCTAATTATAATTAATATTCATTGATATGCTGGAATTTATAGTATATTCTCTTCTTTTATCCTATTTGATTTTCAGTTGCTTGGGGACAAGCAATAATTTAAGTTTGGTGTTGTGATGAGCGGATAATTTATACGCTTTTTGGCATTGTTTTTAGGTAGTTTTTAGTAAGTTCAAGCTACTTTTAGGGATGTTTTCATTGGTTTTTATGTTAAATTCACATTTCTGGACTTTACTATGAGTTTGTGTATTTTTCTGTGATTTCAGGTAAATTCTGGCTGAAATTGAGGGACTTGAGCAAAACTCTGAAAAAGGCTGACAAAAGGACTGCTGATGCTGTTGGAATCTGACCTCCCTGCACTCGAAATGGAATTTCTGGAGCTACAGAACTCCAAATGGCGCGCTCTGAACGGCGTTGAAACGTCGACATCTAGAGCTTTCCAGCAATATATAATAATCTATACTTTATTCGGAAATTGACAACGTAACTTGGCGTTGAACGCCAAGTACATGCTGCTGTCCGGAGTTAAACGCCAGAAAAACGTCATGATCCGGAGTTGAACGCCCAAAACAAGTCATAACTTGGAGTTCAACTCCAAGAAAAGCCTCAGCTCATGGATAGATCAAGCTCAGCCCAAGCATACACCAAGTGGGCCCCGGAAGTGGATTCATGCATCAATTACTTACTCATGTAAACCCTAGTAGCTAGTCTAGTATAAATAGGATAAGTTACTATTGTATTAGACATCTTTTGACAGTTTAATCTCTTGACTGTTTAGCCTTTGATTATTCGGTCTCTTGATCACTCAAGGAGGCTGGCCATTCGGCCATGCCTGAACCTTTTACTTATGTATTTTCAACAGTGGAGTTTCTGCACACCATATATTAAGGGTGTGGAGCTCTGCTGTACCTCAAGTTTCAATACAATCACTATTACTTTTTATTCAATTCTCTTTTATTCTTATTCCAAGATATACGTTATACTTAACTTGATGAATGTGATGATCCGTGACACTCATCATCATTCTCATCTATGAACGCATATGACTGACAACCACTTCCGTTCTACCTTAGGCCGGGCGCATATCTCTTAGATTTCCCAACAGAATCTTCGTGGTATAAGCTAGATAGATGGCGGCATTCATGAGGATCCAAAAGGTCTAACCTTGTCTGTGGTATTCCGAGTAGGATTCCGATGTTGAATGACTGTGACGAGCTTCAAACTCCTGAAGGCTGGGCGTTAGTGACAAACGCAAAAGAATCAATGGATTCTTTTCCAACCTGATTGAGAACCGACAGATGATTAGCCGTGCTGTGACAGAGCATTTGGACCATTTTCACTGAGAGGATGGGATGTAGCCATCAACCAAGGGTGATGCCTCCAGACGATTAGCCATGCATTGACAGCGCATAGGACCATTTTCCCGAGAGGATTGAAAGTAGTCACCGATGATGGTGATGCCCTACATACAGCTTGCCATGGAAATGAGTAAGAATGATTGAAGGAAGAGTGAGTAGTGAAGTAGAGTTTCAAGAGGAGCACAGCATCTCCATACACCTATCTGAAATTCTCACTATTGAGTTACATAGGTATTTCTATCCCCTTTTATTTTCCAATTATTATTAATTTTTGAAAACCCATAAACCAATTTAATCTGCCTAACTGAGATTTACAAGGTGACCATAGCTTGCTTCATACCAACAATCTCTGTGGGATCGACCCTTACTCATGTAAGGTTTATTACTTGGACGACCCAGTACACTTGCTGGTTAGTTGAACGGAGTTGTGAATTCAACTGGTGCCATAATAATGATTTCATACAAGTACAAAAGAATATGGATCACAATTTCGTCCACCACGTATGGAGATGCTGTGCTCCTCTTGTATCTTTACATTCTTATTACATTCATCTAATCCTTCTTACTCCTTTCCATGGCAAGTTGTATGTAGGGCATTACCGTCATCAATGGCTACTTTTCATCCTCTCGGGAAAATGGTCCTATGCACTGTCACTGCATGGCTAATCGTCTGGAGGCATCACCCTTGTCGATGGCTACATCCCATCCTCTCAGTGAAAATGGTCCAAATGCTCTGTCACAGCACGGCTAATCATCTGTCGGTTCTCAATCAGGTTGGAATAGAATCCCTTGATTCTTTTGCGTCTGTCACTAACGCCCAGCCTTCAGGAGTTTGAAGCTCGTCACAGTCATTCAATTCTGGAATCCTACTCAGAATACCACAGACAAGGTTAGACTTTCTGGATTCCCATGAATGCCGCCATCTATCTAGTTTATACCACGAAGATTCTGTTGGAGAATCTAAGAGATATGCGCCCGGCCTAAGGTAGAATGGAAGTGGTTGTCAGTCACACACGTTCATAGGTGATAATGATGATGAGTGTCACGGATCATCACATTCATCAAGTTGAAGTGCAACGTATATCTTTTAATAAGAATAAAAGAGAATTGAATAGAAAGTAATGGTAATTGTATTGAAACTTGAGGTACAGCAGAGCTCCACACCCTTAATCTATGGTGTGCAGAAACTCCACCGTTGAAAATACATAAGTGAAAGGTTCAGGCATGGCCGAATGGCCAGCCCCCTAAAACGTGATCAATAGCCTCTTAAGATGAAGAATAAAACAAAACTGAGACCAAAGATGTCTAATACAATAGTAACTTATCCTATTTATACTAGACTAGCTACTAGGGTTTACATGAGTAAGTAATTGATGCATAAATCCACTTTCGGGGCCCACTTGGTGTATGTTTGGGCTGAGCTTGATCTATCCACGAGCTGAGGCTTCTCTTGGAGTTGAACGCCAAGTTATAACGTGTTTTGGGCGTTCAACTCCGGGTCATGACGTGTTTTTGGCGTTTAACTCTAGGCAGCAACATGTAATTGGCATTGAGCGCCAATATACGTCATAAATTCCCGAATAAAGTATGAACTATTATATATTGCTGGAAAGCTCTGGATGTCTACTTTCCAACGCCGTTGAGAGCGCACAATTTGTAGTTCTACAACTCCAGAAAATCCATTTCGAGTGTAGGGAGGTCAGATTCCAACAGCATCAGCAGTCCTTTGTCAGCCTCCTTATCAGAGTTTTGCTCAAGTCCCTCAATTTCAGCCAGAAATTACCTGAAATTACAGAAAAACACACAAACTCATAGTAAAGTCCAGAAATGTGAATTTAACATAAAAACTAATGAAAACATCCCTAAAAGTAGCTTGAACTTACTAAAAACTACCTAAAAACAATGCCAAAAAGCGTATAAATTATCCGCTCATCACAACACCAAACTTAAATTGTTGCTTGTCCCCAAGCAACTGAAAATCAATTAGGATAAAAAGAAGAGAATATACTGTAAATTCCAAAATATCAATGAATATTAATTCTAATTAGATGAGCGGGACTTGTAGCTTTTTGCTTCTGAACAGTTTTGGCATCCTACTTTTTCCTTTGAAGTTTAGAATGATTGGCTTCTCTAGGAACTTAGAATTTCGGATAGTGTTATTGACTTTCCTAGTTAAGTATGTTGATTCTTGAACATAGCTATTTATGAGTCTTGGCTGTGGCCCTAAGAACTTTGTTTTCCAGTATTACCACCGGATACATAAATGCCACAGACACATGACTGGGTGAACCTTTTCAGATTGTGACTTAGCTTTGCTAGAGTCCCCAGTTAGAGGTGTCCAGAGCTCTTAAGCACACTCTTTTTTCTTTGGATCATGACTTTAACCACTCAGTCTCAAGCTTTTCACTTGGACCTTCATGACACAACCACATGGTTAGGGACAACTTGATTTAGCCGCTTAGGCCTGGATTTTATTTCCTTGGGCCCTCCTATCCATTGATGCTCAAAGCCTTGGATCCTTTTTACCCTTGCCTTTTGGTTTTAAAGGCTATTGGCTTTTTTTGCTTGCTTTTTCTTTTTCTTTCTATTATTTTTTTCGCCATTTCTCTCTTTTTTTTTCGCAAGCTTTCTTTTTCGCTGCTTTTTCTTACTTCAAGAATCAATTTCATGATTTTTCAGATCATCAATAACATTTCTCTTTGTTCATCATTCTTTCAAGAGCTAACAATTTTAACATTCATAAACAACAAGATCAAAAAATATGCATTGTTTAAGCATTCATTTAGAAGACAAAAATTATTGTCACCACATCAATATAATTAAATTAATTTCAAGGATAAATTCGAAATTCATGTACTTCTTGTTCTTTCGAATTAAAACATTTTTTCATTTAAGAGAGGTGAAGGATTCATGGAATTATTCATAACTTACGACATAGTTACTAACTACTAATGATCATGAAGTAGAGACACAAAACACAGATAAACACAGCATAAAAACCGAAAAGCAGAAAGAAATAAGAACAAGGAATGAATCCACCTGAGTGAGGGTGGCGCCTTCTTGAAGGTCCAATGGTGCTTTTTGAGCTCCTTTATGTCTCTTCCTTGCTTCTGTTGCATGATCCCTAGTAATTTTGGTATTCCTATCCTTAGTTGCTCCCAATAATTGTGTGGAGGACAATTTATCCCCTGAGGTATCTCAGAGATCTCTTGATTTGCAGTCAAATGTTCTTCCACTGAGCTATAAACCCTTTACATGAGTCTTTCATCTCCCTTGACTCAGAGGTGGAAGCTTTTGTCTTCCCTTTTTTCTCTTATTCTTTTTTTTGGATGTCTCTGGCCTAAGGTGCCATTAATGGTTATGGAAAAGCAAAAAGCTATGCTTTTACCACACCAAACTTAGAAAATTGCTCGCCCTCGAGCAAGAGAAGAAAGAAAAGATGAAGAATAAGAAGAAGATATGGAGAAGATTGAGGGATGTGTGTATTCGGCTATAAGGGTGGGATTGGGTGGGAAAGAAAATTTGAATTTTAAAAGTAGGTGGGGTGTTTGGGGAAGAGTGGATAGATGTAGGTGGTGAATGAAAAAACAGAAGGGATGACCATGAATGGAGAGAGAGGGTGAGGTATATGGGGATCCTGTGGGGTTCACAGATCCTGAGATGATCCTGTGGGGTCCACAGATCCTGAGGTGTCAAGGATTTACATTTCTGCACCAATTAGGCATGTAAAATGCCTCTGCACACCATTCTGACATTTAAATGCCGAGATGATGCACACTCTGGGTGTTCAACGCCCATGTGCAGCATGTTTCTGGCGTTGAACGCCAGTTTCATGCTTGTTACTGGCGTTCAGCGCCAGCTTTCCTCAAGGCACATTCCTGGCGTTCAAACGCCAGGATGTTGCTTGTTTCTGGAGTTCAGCGCCAGATTCATGCTCTGTTCTGGCGTTGAACACCAGCCAGATGCTCCTCACTGGCGTTGAACGCCAGTCTGTCCTCCCTCCAGGGTGTGATTTTTCTTCTGCTGTTTTTGATTCTGTTTTTAATTTTTATATTTTTTTTGTGACTCCTCATGATCATGTACCTAATAAAACATAAAAAAATAATAAAATAAAAATTAGATAAATAAAATTGGGTTGCCTCCCAACAAGCGCTCTTTTAATGTCATTAGCTTGACAGTGGGCTCTCATGGAGCCTCACAGGTGATCATGTCAATGTTGTATAGTCCCAAGACCAAACTTAGAGTTTGGATAAGGGGTCTTAACACCAAACTTAGAGTTTGGTTGTGGCCTCCCAACACTAAACTTAGAGTTTGACTGTGGGGGCTCTTCTTGACTCTGAACTGAGAGAAGCTCTTCATGCTTACTCTCTTTTGTCACAAAGGGATGGCCATGTGCCTTAAACACAAGGTAGTCCCCATTTAATTGAAGGACTAATTCACCTCTGTTGACATCTATCACAGCTCCTGCTATAGCTAGGAAAGGTCTTCCAAGGATAATGCATTCATCCTCTTCCTTCCTAGTGTCTAAGATTATGAAATCAGCAGGGATGTAAAAGCCTTTTACCTTTACTAACACGTCCTCTACTATTCCATAAGCTTGTCTCAATGACTTGTCTGCCAATTGTAATGAGAACAAGGCAGGTTGTACCTCAATGATCCCCAGCTTCTCCATTACAGAGAGTGGCATAAGATTTATCCCTGACCCCAGATCACATAGAGCTTTTTCAAAGGTCATGGTGCCTATGGTACAAGGTATTAAGAACTTGCTAGGATCTTATCTCTTTTGAGGTAGAATTTGCTGAATCCAGGTATCTAGTTCATTAATGTGCAAGGGAGGTTCACTTTCTCAAGTCTCATTACCAAACAACTTGGCATTCAGCTTCATGATAGCTCCTAAATATTGAGCAACTTGCTCTCCAATCACATCTTCATCCTCTTCTGAGGAATAATAGTCTTCAGAGCTCATGAATGGCAGAAGGAGATTTAATGGAATCTCTATGGTCTTTATATGAGCCTCAGATTCCTTTGGATCCTTAATAGGAAACTCCTTCTTGCTTGAGGGACGTCCCAGGAGGTCTTCCTCACTAGGATTTTCGTCCTTCTCCTCCCTTGTACATTCGGCCATATTGATCACATCAATGGCCTTGCACTCTCCTTTTGGATTCTATTCTGTATTGCTTCGGAGAATACTAGGAGGAATTTCAATGACTTTCTTACTCAGCTGGCCCACTTTTGCCTCCAAATTTCTAATGGAGGACCTTGTTTCACTCATGAAACTTAAAGTGGCCTTTGACAGATCAGAGAGTAAATTTGCTAAATTAGAAGTGCTTTGTTCAGAATTCTCTGTCTGTTGCCGAGAAGATGATGGAAAAGGCTTGCTATTGCTCAGCCTATTGTGTCCACCATTGTTAAAGCCTTCTTGAGGCTTTTGTTGATCCTTCCATGAGAAATTTGGATGATTTCTCCATGATGAATTATAGGTGTTTCCATAAGGTTCACCCATGTAATTAACCTCTGCCATTGTAGGGTTCTCAGGATCATAAGCTTCTTCAGAAGCTGCCTCTTTAGTACTGTTGGATGCATTTTTCCATCCATTCAGACTTTGAGAGATCATGTTGACTTGCTGAGTCAACACTTTGTTCTGAGCCAATATGGCATTCAGAGCATCAATTTCAAGAACTCTCTTCCTTTGAGGCGTCCCATTATTAATGGAATTCCTCTCAGAAGTGTACATGAATTGGTTATTTGCAACCATGTCAATAAGCTCTTGAGCTTCTGCAGGTGTTTTCTTTAGGTGAATGGATCCACCTGCAAAATGGTCCAATGACATTTTCGAAAATTCAGATAGACCATAATAGAATATATATAATATGGTCCATTCTGAAAACATGTCAGATGGACACCTTTTGGTCAGCTGCTTGTTTCTTTCCCAAGCTTCATAGAGGGATTCACCATCTTTTTGTTTGAAGGTTTGAACATCCACTCTGAGCTTGCTCAACTTTTGAGGAGGAAAGAATTTATCCAAGAAAGCCGTGACCAGTTTATCCCAGGAGTCCAGGCTATCCTTAGGTTGTGAATCCAACCATATTCTAGCTCTGTCTCTTACAGCAAAAGGAAAAAGCATGAGCCTGTAGACTTCAGGATCTACTCCATTCATCTTAACAGTCTCACAAATCTGCAAGAACTCAGTTAAAAACTAGTAAGGATCTTCAGATGGAAGTCCATAAAACTTGCAGTTCTGTTGCATTAAAGCAACTAGCTGAGGTTTCAGCTCAAAGTTGTTTGTTCCTATGGCAGGAATGGAGATGCTTCTTCCATCAAATTTGGATGTGGACTTAGTAAAATCACCAAGCATCCTCCTTGCATTATTATTATTGGGTTCGGCTGCCATCTCCTTCTCTTGTTCGAAAATTTCTGAAAGGTTGCTTCTGGATTGTTGTAATTTAGCTTCTCTTAGTTTCCTCTTCAGAGTCCTTTCAGGTTATGGATCAGCTTCAACAAGAGTGTCTTTTTCCTTGTTCCTGCTCATATGAAAGAGAAGAAAACAAGAAAAGAAAGAGGAATCCTCTATGTCACAGTATAGAGATTCCTTTATGTTAGTAGAAGAAGAAAGGGGAGAAGAATGAAGAAGAGTGGGTTCGGATATTTAGATGGAGAGAGGTGAAGAGGAGTGTTAGTAAATAATTAATTAAACAGAAGAAGAGAAGAGGAAGAGAATTCGAAAATAATTTTTAAAAAGGGGTTAGTAGTTTTCGAAAATATAAGATATGATAGAATTAAAATTAAAACATGAAACAATTAGTTAATTAAAAAGAATTTTTGAAAAAGGGGTGAGATATTTTCGAAAATTAGAGAGGAAAGAGTAGTTAAGTGGTTTTGAAAAAGATAAGAAACAAACAAAAAGTTAATTAGTTAATTGAAAAAGATATTAAAATCAAATTTGAAAACATAAGAATATAAGAAGTTAGATAAGATATTTTGAAATCAACTTTTGAAAAAGATAAGATTTTGAAAAAAAGATAAGATAAATAGATAAGATAAAAAGATATGGTTGAAAAATATTTTAATTTTAAAATTAAAATTAATTACTTAACTAACAAGAAACTTAAAAAGATAGGATTCTAGATTTTAAAGATTGAACCTTTCTTAACAAGAAAGTAACAAACTTCAAATTTTTTTGAATCAATCACATTACTTGTTAGCTAATTTTCGAAAATATGATGTAAAGATAAGAAAAAGATTTTGAAAATATTTTGAAAAAGATTTTTGGAATTTTTTGAAAATAATAAAAATGAAAAAGATATGATTTTTGAAAAAGATTTTAAAAAGATAAGATTTTTAAAACTGAAATTTTGACTTGACTTGTAAGAAATAACTAATTTTAAAAATTTTTGACCAAGTCAACCCAAAATTTCAAAAATTTGGAGAGAAAAAAGGAAAAGATATTTTTTTATTTTTGAATTTATGATGATGAGAGAGAAAAACATAAAAATGATCCAAAACATGAAAATTTTGGATCAAAACACATTATGCATGCAAGAACACTATGAATGTCAAGATGAACACCAAGAACACTTTGAAGATCATGATGAACATCAAGAACATATTTTTGAAAAATTTTTAATGCAAAGAAAACATGCAAGACACCAAACTTAGAAATCTTTAATGCATGGACTCTAACAAACGAAAAATGCATAGGAAAAACAAGAAGACTTGTCAAGAACAACTTGAAGATCATGAAGAACACTATGAATGCATGGAATTTTCGAAAATAATGCAAGAAAATTTTTTAAAGCATGCAATTGACACCAAACTTAAAAATTGACTAAAGACTCAAACAAGAAACTCAAAATATTTTTGGTCTTTTTATGATTTTATGATTTTTTTGTATTTTCTTTTATTTTTTTTTTGAAAATGTTCTTTAGAAAAATGAAAATAATAAAAAAATATTTTTGAAAGATTTTTGAAAACTTTTTTGAAAAGAAAATTACCTAATCCGAGCAACAAGATTAACCTTCAGTTGTCCAGACTCGAACAATCCCCGGCAACGGCGCCAAAAACTTGGTGGACGAAATTGTGATCCTCTTAAAGTTGGTCTCTTTGTACTTGTATGAAATTTAAATATTGGCTCTATCAAAAATACACCAAAGAGATCATGGTATGATGAATTGGGATCTGAATAATCCCGGGTAATGGCACGTGTGATCACAACCCCGTTCAACTAACCAACAAGTGCACTGGGTCGTCCAAGTAATAAACCTTACGTGAGTAAGGGTCGATCCCACAGAGATTGTTGGTATGAAGCAAGCTATGGTCACCTTGTAAATATCAGTTAGGCAGATTAAATGGTTATAGATTTCGAAAATAGTTAATAAACATAAAATAAAATAGGATAGAAATACTTATGTAAATCAATAGTGGGAATTTCAGATAGGCGTATGGAGATGCTGTGCTCCTCTTGTATCTCTACATTCTTTTACATTCATCCAATCCTTCTTACTCCTTTCCATGGCAACCTGTATGTAGGGCATCACCGTCGTCAATGGCTACTTTTCATCCTCTCGGGAAAATGGTCCTATGCGCTGTCACTGCATGGCTAATCGTCTGGAGGCATCACCCTTGTCGATGGCTACATCCTGGTGCACGAAATTGTGATCAATACTTTTCACAACTCAATTAATCCCCGGTGATGAACCCAAAAACTTGGTGTTCAATACCATGGCATAAACATAACTTCGCACAACTAACCAGCAAGTGTACTGGGTCGTCCAAGTAATAAACCTTACGCGAGTAAGGGTCGATCCCACAGAGATTGTTGGTATGAAGCAAGCTATGGTCACCTTGTAAATCTTAGTCAGGCAAACTCAAATGGTTATGAATGATGAATAAAACATAAAGATAAAGATAGAGATACTTATGTAATTCATTGGTGGGAATTTCAGATAAGCGTATGAAGATGCTTGGTCCCTTCCGTCTCTCTGCTTTCCTACTGTCTTCATCCAATCCTTCTTACTCCTTTCCATGGCAAGCTGTATGCAAGGGTTTCACCGTTGTCAGTGGCTACCTCCCATCCTCTCAGTGGAAATGTTCAACGCACCCTGTCACGGCACGGCTATCCATCTGTCGGTTCTCAATCAGGCCGGAATAGAATCCAGTGATTCTTTTGCGTCTGTCACTAACGCCCCGCCTTCAGGAGTTTGAAGCTCGTCACAGTCATTCAATCATTGAATCCTACTCAGAATACCACAGACAAGGTTTAGACCTTCCGGATTCTCTTGAATGCCGCCATCAGTTCTAGCTTATACCACGAAGATTCCGGTTAAAGAATCCAAGAGATATCCACCCAATCTAAGGTAGAACGGAGGTGGTTGTCAGGCACGCGTTCATAGGTGAGAATGATGATGAGTGTCACGGATCATCACATTCATCAAGTTGAAGAACAAGTGATATCTTAGAACAAGAACAAGCGGAATTGAATAGAAGAACAGTAGTAATTGCATTAATACTCGAGGTACAGCAGAGCTTCACACCTTAATCTATGGTGTGTAGAAACTCCACCGTTGAAAATACATAAGAACAAGGTCTAGGCATGGCCGAATGGCCAGCCTCCCAATGATCAAAAGATCTAAAGATCAAAAGATTCCAAAGATCAGAAGATGAAAATGCAATAGTAAAAGGTCCTATATATAGAAAACTAGTAGCCTAGGGTTTACAGAGATGAGTAAATGACATAAAAATCCACTTCCGGGCCCACTTGGTGTGTGCTTGGGCTGAGCATTGAAGCATTTTCGTGTAGAGACTCTTCTTGGAGTTAAACACCAGCTTTTATGCCAGTTTGGGCGTTTAACTCCCATCCTTGTGCCAGTTCCGGCGTTTAACGCTGGGAATTCTGATAGTGACTTTGAACGCTGGTTTGGGCCATCAAATCTTGAGCAAAGTCCAGGAAAGCCCAGGAAGTCTTCTTTCCAACGCCGTTGAGAGCGTGCCAATTGGGCTTCTGTAGCTCCAGAAAATCCACCTCGAGTGCAGGGAGGTCAGAATCCAACAGCATCTGCAGTCCTTTTCAGTCTCTGAATCAGATTTTTGCTCAGGTCCCTCAATTTAAGCCAGAAAATACCTGAAATCACAGAAAAACACACAAACTCATAGTAAAGTCCAGAAAAGTGATTTTTAACTAAAAACTAATAAAAATATACTAAAAACTAACTAGATCATACTAAAAACATACTAAAAACAATGCCAAAAAGCGTACAAATTATCCGCTCATCACAACACCAAAGTTAAATTGTTGCTTGTCCCCAAGCAACTGAAAATCAAATAAGATAAAAAGAAGAGAATATACAATGAATTCCAAAAACATCTATGAAGATCAGTATTAATTAGATGAGCGGGGCTTTTTAGCTTTTTGCCTCTGAATAGTTTCGGCATCTCACTCTATCCTTTGAAATTCAGAATGATTGGCTTCTTTAGGAACTCAGAATCCAGATAGTGTCATTGATTCTCCTAGTTAAGTATGATGATTCTTGAACACAACTACTTATTGAGTCTTGGTCGTGGCCCAAAGCACTCTGTCTTCCAGTATTACCATCGGATACATACATGCCACAGACACATAATTGGGTGAACCTTTTCAGATTGTGACTCAGCTTTGCTAGAGTCCCCAATTAGAGGTGTCCAGGGTTCTTAAGCACACTCTTTTTGCCTTGGATCACAACTTTATTTTTTTCTTTTTCTTTCTTTTTCTTTCTTTTTCTCTTTCTTTTTCTTTCTCTCTCCCTTTTTTTTCGAATTTTTTTTTGTATTCGCTGCTTTTTCTTGCTTCAAGAATCATTTTTATGATTTTTCAGATCCTCAGTAACATGTCTCCTTTTTCATCATTCTTTCAAGAGCCAACATTCATGAACCACAAATTCAAGATACATATGCACTGTTTAAGCATACATTCAGAAAACAAAAGTATTGCCACCACATTAAAATAATTAAACTGTTATAAAATTCAAAATTCATGCAATTCTTCTCTTTTTCAATTAAGAACATTTTTCATTCAAGAGAGGTGATGGATTCATAGGACATTCATAACTTTAAGGCATAGACACTAAGACACTAATGATCACAAGACACAAACATAGATAAACATAAGCACTAAAATTCAAAAAATAGAAAAATAAAGAACAAGGAAATTAAAGAACGGGTCCACCTTAGTGATGGCGGCTTGTTCTTCCTCTTGAAGATCCTATGGAGTGCTTGAGCTCCTCAATGTCTCTTCCTTGTCTTTGTTGCTCCTCTATCATGATTCTTTGATCTTCTCTAATTTCATGTAGGAGAATGGAATGTTCTTGGTGCTCCACCCTTAGTTGTCCCATGTTGTAACTCAATTCTCCTGGGGAGGTGTTTAATTGCTCCCAATAGTTTTGTGGAGGAAAGTGCATCCCTTGAGGCATCTCAGGGATTTGATGAGAGGGGTCTCTTGTTTGCTCTATCCTCTTCTTAGTGATGGGCTTGTCCTCATCAATGGGGATGTCTCCCTCTATGTCAACTCCAACTGAATAACAGAGGTGACAAATGAGATGAGGAAAGGCTAACCTTGCCAAGGTAGAGGACTTGTCCGCCACCTTATAAAGTTCTTGAGCTATAACCTCATGAACTTCTACTTCTTCTCCAATCATGATGCTTTGGATCATGATGGCCCGGTCTATAGTAACTTCGGACCGGTTGCTAGTGGGAATGATTGAGCGTTGAATAAATTCCAACCATCCTCTAGCCACGGGCTTGAGGTCATGCCTTCTCAATTAAACCGGCTTTCCTCTTGAATCTCTCTTCCATTGGGCGCCCTCTTCACAGATGTCTATGAGGACTTGGTCCAACCTTTGATCAAAGTTGACCCTTCTAGTGTAAGGATGTTCATCTCCTTGCATCATGGGCAAGTTGAATGCCAACCTTACATTTTCCGGACTAAAATCCAAGTATTTCCCCCGAACCATAGTAAGCCAATTCTTTGGATCCGGGTTCACACTTTGGTCATGGTTCTTGGTGATCCATGCATTGGCATAGAACTCTTGAACCATTAAGATTCCGACTTATTGAATGGGGTTGGTAAGAACTTCCCAACCTCTTCTTCGGATCTCATGTCGGATCTCCGGATATTCACTCTTTTTGAGTTTGAAAGGGACCTCGGGGATCACCTTCTTCAAGGCCACAACTTCATAGAAGTGGTCTTGATGCACCCTTGAGATGAATCTTTCCATCTCCCATGACTCGGAGGTGGAAGCTTTTGCTTTCCCTTTCCTCTTTCTAGAGGTTTCTCCGGCCTTGGATGCCATAAATGGTTATGGAAAAACAAAAAGCAATGCTTTTACCACACCAAACTTAAAAGGTTTGCTCGTCCTCGAGCAAAAGAAGAAAGAAGAGAGTAGAAGAAGAAGAAATGAAGGAGATGGAGGAGGCTTTGTGGTTCGGCCAAAGGGGGAGAAAGAGTGTTTATGTTGTGTGAAAATGAAGGAGTGAAGATGGGTTTATATAGGGGTGGGGGAGGGTTATGGTTTGGTTATGGGAGGGTGGGTTTGGGAGGGAAAGTGGTTTAAATTTGAATGGTGGGGTAGGTGGGGTTTTATGAAGGATGGATGTGAGTGGTGAAGAGAAATATGGGATTTTATAGGTGAAGGGTTTTTGGGGAAGAGGTGTTGAGGTGATTGGTGAATGGGTGAAGAAGAGAGAGAGTGGTGGGGTAGGTGGGGATCCTGTGGGGTCCACAGATCCTGAGGTGTCAAGGAAAAGTCATCCCTGTACCAAGTGGCGAGCAAAATTGCTCTTTGTGCCAATTCTGGCGTTAAACGCCGGGCTGGTGCCCCTTTCTGGCGTTTAACGCCAACTTCTTGCCCTTTTCTGGCGTTTAATGCCAGTCTGGTGCCCCTTTATGGCGTTAAACGCCCAGAATGGTGCCAGACTGGGCGTTAAACGCCCATCTGCTAGCCTTACTGGCGTTTAAACGCTAGCAGGTTCTTCCTCCAGGGTGTGCTATTTTTCTTTCTATTTTTCTTTCTGCTTTTGCTTTTTCAATTGATTTTGTGACTTCTCATGATCATCAACCTACAGAAAATATAAAATAACAAAGAAAATAGATAAAATATAACATTGGGTTGCCTCATGGAGCCTCACAGATGCTCAGAGCAATGTTGGAACCTCCCAACACCAAACTTAGAGTTTGAATGTGGGGGTTCAACACCAAACTTAGAAGTTGGTTGTGGCCTCCCAACACCAAACTTAGAGTTTGACTGTGGGGGCTCTGTTTGGCTCTGTTTTGAGAGAAGCTCATCATGCTTCCTCTCCGTGGTGACAGAGGGATATCCTTGAGCCTTTAACACAAAGGATTCTTCATTCACTTGAATGATCAATTCTCCTCTATCAACATTAATCACAGCCTTTGCTGTGGCTAGGAAGGGTCTGCCAAGGATGATGGATTCATCCATGCACTTCCCAGTCTCTAGGACTATGAAATCAGCAGGGATGTAATGGTCTTCAACTTTTACCAGAACATCCTCTACAAGTCCATAAGCTTGTTTTCTTGAGTTGTCTGCCATCTCTAGTGAGATTTTTGCAGCTTGCACCTCAAAGATCCCTAGCTTCTCCATTACAGAGAGAGGCATGAGGTTTACACTTGACCCTAGGTCACACAAGGCCTTCTTGAAGGTCATGGAGCCTATGGTACAAGGTATTGAAAACTTCCCGGGATCCTGTCTCTTTTGAGGTAATTTGTTCCTAGACAAGTCATCTAGTTCTTTGGTGAGCAAAGGGGGTTCATCCTCCCAAGTCTCATTTCCAAACAACTTGTCATTTAGCTTCATGATTGCTCCAAGGTATTTAGCAACTTGCTCTTCAGTGACATACTCATCCTCTTCAGAGGAAGAATACTCATCAGAGCTCATGAATGGCAGAAGTAAGTCCAATGGAATCTCTATGGTCTCATTTTGAGCCTCAGATTCCCATGGTTCCTCATTGGGGAACTCATTGGAGGCTAGTGGACGTCCATTGAGGTTTTCCTCAGTGGCGTTCACTGCCTCTTCCTCCTCTCCAAATTCGGCCATGTTGATGGCTTTGCACTCTCCTTTTGTATTTTCTTCTGTATTGCTTGGAAGAGTACTAGGAGGGAGTTCAGTAATTTTCTTGCTCAGCTGTCCCACTTGTGCCTCCAAATTTCTAATGGAGGACCTTGTTTCAGTCATGAAACTTTGAATGGTTTTGATTAGATCAGAGACCATGGTTGCTATGTCAGAGGTGTTCTGCTTAAAACTCTCTGTCTGTTGCTGAGAAGATGATGGAAAAGGCTTGCCACTACTAAACCTATTTCTTCCACCATTGTTATTGTTGAAACCTTGTTGAGGTCTCTGTTGATCCTACCATGAAAGATTTGGATGATTTCTCCATGAAGGATTATAGGTGTTTCCATAGGGTTCTCCCATGTAATTCACCTCTTCCATTGAAGGGTTCTCAGGATCATAAGCTTCTTCTTCAGATGAAGCTTCCTTAGTACTTCTTGGTGCATTTTGCATTCCAGACAGACTTTGAGAAATCATATTGACTTGCTGAGTCAATATCTTGTTCTGAGCCAATATGGCATTCAGAGTGTCAATCTCAAGAACTCCTTTCTTCTGATTTGTCCCATTGTTCACAGGATTCCTTTCAGAAGTGTACATGAATTGGTTATTTGCAACCATTTCAATGAGCTCTTGAGCTTCTGTAGGCGTCTTCTTCAGATGAAGAGATCCTCCAGCAGAGCTATCCAAAGACATCTTGGACAGTTCAGACAGACCATCATAGAAAATACCTATGATGCTCCATTCAGAAAGCATATCAGAGGGACACTTTCTGATCAATTATTTGTATCTTTCCCAAGCTTCATAGAGGGATTCTCCTTCCTTCTGTCTGAAGGTTTGGACTTCCACTCTAAGCTTACTCAATTTTTGAGGTGGAAAAAACTTTACCAAGAAGGCATTGACTAGCTTTTCCCAAGAGTTCAGGCTTTCTTTAGGTTGTGAGTCCAACCATGTCCTAGCTTTGTCTCTTACAGCAAAAGGGAATAGCATAAGTCTGTAGACCTCAGGGTCAACCCCATTGGTCTTGACAGTGTCACAGATTTGCAAGAATTCAGCTAAAAACAGATGAGTATCTTCCAATGGAAGTCCATGGAACTTGCAATTCTGTTGCCTTAGAGAAACTAATTGAGGCTTAAGCTCAAAGTTGTTTGCTCCAATGGCAGGGATAGAGATGCTTCTCCCATAGAAGTCGGGAGTAGGTGCAGTAAAGTCACCCAGCACCTTCCTTGCATTGTTGGCATTGTTGTTGTTTTCGGCTGCCATGAGTTCTTCTTCTTTGAAGATTTCTGTTAGGTCCTCTACAGAGAATTGTGCCTTAGCTTCTCTTAGCTTTCGCTTCAAGGTCCTTTCAGGTTCAGGATCAGCTTCAACAAGAATGCTTTTGTCTTTGCTTCTGCTCATATGAAAGAGAAAAAAACAAGAAAATATGGAATCCTCTATGTCACAGTATAGAGATTCCTTGAGGTGTTAGAGGAAAAGAAAAATACAAGGCAGAAGTAGAAAATTCGAACTTATCAGAGAAGATGGAGTTCGAATTGTGCATTAAGGAATAGTGTTAGTCCATAAATAGAAGGATGTGAGAAGAGGGGAAGTAATTTTCGAAAATTAAGTAAAAGATTTTGAAAACATTTTGAAAAACACTAATTGATTTTCGAAAATAAAAGTGGGAAAGAAATCAAGTGATTTTTGAAAAAGATTTTGAAATTAGAAATAAAAAAGATTTGATTTTGAAAATTAATGACTTGGCTAACAGGAAAAGATATGATTCAGACATTAAACCTTTCTCAACAGAAAAGGCAACATACTTGAAATGTTGAATCAAATCATTAATTGATAGCAAGTATCCTTGAAAATAGAAAGAAACTGATTTTGAAAAAGATTTGATTGAAAAGATTTTGAAAACTTGAAAAAAAATCTGAATTAAAAATAGAATCTTCCCTCTTGTGCCATCCTGGCGTTTAACGCCCAAAACTCTACCCTTTTGGGAGTTAAACGCCCAGCCAGGCACCCTGGCTGGCGTTTAAACGCCAGTCTGTCTTCTTCACTGAGCATTTTGAACGCCCAGCCTTTTTCTGTGCAATTCCTCTGCTGAATGTTCTGAATCTTCAATCCTCTGTATTATTGACTTGAGAAGACACAAATTAAAAATATTTTTGGATTTTTAATCATGAGGAATAATCAAAATGCAACTAAAATCAAATAAACAATGCATGCAAGACACCAAACTTAGCAGTTTGTATACTACTGACACTAACAAAATGAGAATGCATATGAGAAACACAAACACTCAAGTCAAGAGAAATTAAAGATCAGAGTAATGAAATCATCAACAACTTGAAGATCACTTAAGACACATGAATGAATGCAAGAAGAACAAAAACATGCAATTGACACCAAACTTAAAATGAGACTCTAGACTCAAACAAGAAATTTTTGGAGTTTATGATTTTGTAAAATTTTTTTTGTGCTTTTTCGAAAATTAAGTGGAAAAGAAAATAAAGGTATCAAAATTCTTAATGAGAATTCCAGGAATCATGCAATGTTAGTCTAAAGCTTTAGTCTAAAGAAATTAGACATGGCTAGCCAAGCTTCAGCAAAACATTGCATTCAAGAGCTAAATTGATGAAGATCAATCAGCTTTGGTGATGATAAGAACATCACCTTGAAACACTAGAATTCGTTCTTAAGAACTCTGAAAAAAAATACCTAATCTAAGCAACAAGATGAACCGTGAGTTGTCCATACTCGAACAATCCCCGGCAACGGTGCCAAAAACTTGGTGCACGAAATTGTGATCAATACTTTTCACAACTCAATTAATCCCCGGTGATGAACCCAAAAACTTGGTGTTCAATACCATGGCATAAACACAACTTCACACAACTAACCAGCAGGTGTACTGGGTTGTCCAAGTAATAAACCTTACGCGAGTAAGGGGCGATCCCACAGAGATTGTTGGTATGAAGCAAGCTATGGTCACCTTGTAAATCTTAGTCAGGCAAACTCAAATGGTTATGAATGATGAATAAAACATAAAGATAAAGATAGAGATACTTATGTAATTCATTGGTGGGAATTTCAGATAAGCGTATGAAAATGCTTGGTCCCTTCCGTCTCTCTGCTTTCCTACTGTCTTCATCCAATCCTTCTTACTCCTTTCCATGGCAAGCTGTATGCAAGGGTTTCACCGTTGTCAGTGGCTACCTCCCATCATCTCAGTGGAAATGTTCAATGCACCCTGTCACGGCACGGCTATCCATCTGTCGGTTCTCAATCAGGCCGGAATAGAATCTGTAACAACCCCGGTTTTCGAGTACGCAAGATCTTTTCTAAAAATACGGAGAAATCTGGAGGATTAGTAAGGGGAGAAGCTCTGATATATTATCAAGTATCTCAATCCTCATTGTTATTATGTCATCTTTAAGCTAGAACCTTTTATGAGGCAAGCTCGATAATGCAGTTACGAAGAACATAGTTTTTGAACCGTATCGGTTAGGAGTTTTGATCCGGTTTTTCGTAAATAGTCTCAGTTTGACGAACCGGACTCGATTCATGAGAGAAGAGAGATAATAGGGTAATATCATCATTATATGAGTATTAGAAGCTTCTTGAATGATATTATAAGGTTACTTGGTCAGTTTTAGTTAAAAACAGAAAATCGGTTTAACTGGGTTCACAGTTTACTGGTGCAGCTTAGCACCAGCACTCTCTGATGACTTTAGCAATGCTAAGGCCTCATTATTCATGTTTTATTCTCATAATAAATATGTTACTAGTATCATTTATGCTAGTAGCTCAGAAAATAATTTTTAGAGATGTTTTTGCAAGTGTTCCGATACATCTAGTTTTAGTAGTTATACACCTGAGATATTTTAATATTATTTTAATCCACCTCCAAGCCAACCAATCATAACTCACCCTACACCCCCAAAACCCCCAAGGCTGGCTCATTTTCACTTTGTGGCCGAAAATAGGTAGAGAAAAAAAGAGAGAAAAGTTCTTAGTTCCAAATCTTCAAAGCTTGATTTCTGCTGAACTAAAACTCAAATCAAAATTCCAATCCGACCAAAATGATCCTCTCTTCTTTCTCTACATGATCATATGACTTATCAAGGCTGGGATCAAGGTGAGTTGGCTGCACCATCTCTCTTTTGATTCGGTTTCAAGGAAACATGGTTAAATATGTGTTTTCTTGATGTGATTTAGGAGGAAAAAGTGCTTAAGGACCACCTGAAAGTTTGATTGAATTAGGAGCAGCAAAACCAGGTAGGGTGTCACGAAATTAATCTTGATTATTTGTGTTTGAGATGTGTGAATGTTGTATTATTTGGCTGTGCTAAAAATTGGTTGCATATGTGATTGATTCTTGGTGAAATTTTGATGAAATTTGATGAAATTCAAGCTTTAAAGTTCATGTTCTTGGGAAGCTGGAAAAACAAAACCCTAGGCTTAAATTGAGGGTCAATTTGTGTTGAAATCATGTAGAAAAGATGGGATTTTAGTGGCTGCTAATTTATTATGAATTATAGTAAAAATCGGTTGCTGAAAAGACTGAAAAACGGGTAAAAACAGAGAAAGAATCTGAAGAATTTATGAAGAACATGAAGAACACTTTGAGTGTGATGAAGAACAATGAAGAACAGGCCTTAGATCTTAAAAAGGGCAAGGAAGTAAAATTTTTGGTGTTTAAGGGGTTGTTTAGTAATTTCTGAAAGTTAGGGTGGTTAAAGTAGAAATATTAAAAGTTACGGGTGGTAAAAAGTGAATTTTAAAGGTTAAAGGTAAAAGGTAAGTTAATTTTCGAAAATTAATAATAAAATAATAAATAATAATAAAATATTAAATAATAATATTTAATTAAAAATAATATTTTAATAAAAATAATAAAATAATACGGAACAGGCAGTTTTCTGTAAAAGCTTTAGAAAGACAACCTTAAGTGCAGAATCTTATAATTACCTTCATAAAACACTTAGGGTGTGGTAAGAACATATTAGTGAGGCAAAGATAGAGAAAAGATAAAAAGTTGAAGAAAAGATAAAAATCAAAGAAAAAGTCTGTAAAATTTTAACAACAGAGAAACAGACAGAGACTAGTGAACAAACTAGGGCAACATAATTAGTTCTTGATGTGCGAATAGGGTTAGGTATTATATGAAAAGTTAAACTATTTCAGTATAGACTTAACGAATCTATACTTGGGGCAGGCTAAATAGATAGGTTAAATACATAGGTTAAATAGAGCAAGCAGAATAAAGCGAGGAAGCGCAGAGAAAGGAACAAACAGAGCAGAATAAAGAGACAAAGCGAAAAGAGTAATATGATAAAGAGTAGAGAACCTATTGAGAGGTCATCTGTTGCATTAAGGCAACCTCAGAGATATCCATATGTTCATCTACTGCATTGTAGTAGTCAGATAGATAATGGTGCAACCACTGAGAAACGCTTTCCTGCGGTACAGATCCATATTTTATTTCTGTAAGGCAGAGGGGTTATTTCCTGCTACAGAAGTACCGTGACCACCTGTTCCATTTCTGTAGTGGCA
This sequence comes from Arachis hypogaea, assembly GCF_003086295.3. Taxonomy (NCBI): domain Eukaryota; kingdom Viridiplantae; phylum Streptophyta; class Magnoliopsida; order Fabales; family Fabaceae; genus Arachis; species Arachis hypogaea. The sequence continues at coordinate 43,983,025 of NC_092045.1, read as the reverse complement.
GAGGGGTTATTTCCTGTATACAGAAGGTGTGTCGGCATACAACCCTGCAGTGGCAGATGTGTTATTTCCTGCGTGCAGTGGACCCTGTGGTGGCAGAGGGGTTATTTCCTGTACACAGGGGTATAGCCAACAGGAAAGCCATATCCGGCTAGTAATGCTGGGTTACGTCGGGAGCGGGTAGAAACCGACAAATGAGCTCATTACCTGCACTAGGACTAGACATGCATCATTCTTGTCTGCGCATTACTCTCTGTTGCATTCCTACTTGTGTTTGATCTATTTCTTTATGTTTGTTTGCTTGAGTGCTATGTCTATGTTTTATTTTCTTACACTCTTCTATTTATGTTCTGTTTTCTGTTTTCTCTATCTATTTTAACTACTGTTTACTACTTTACTGTATTCTAATATCCATCTGCTAATCGAAAACGAATAAATGAATGTAACTAACAACCCCGACCCTACTAAGAACTCCCCAGTTCTTACCCCTTCTCTCCCTTCCTCCCCCTCAGATGGAGACGGGCGTGATCTTCTATGAGTTCGAGGACCCTTACGTATACAAGGATCCGGTACATCACAGTTACTTCATCATGGGATTGGAGCCTCGTATTAGACGATATGCGTTACCTAATCGAGCCTTTCAACATCCTCTGTCTAGCCCGCATTTTGACCCTGATGCTCTTTACGACTTTCCCTTATCCTGGTTACATCCTGATGCACCTGTACATCCTTTTCCTGATGACCCCGAGCACCCTATACCAGCTCAACCTTTGAATGAGGTGGAACCTGAGCCTATCATTCCTGATGAGCCCGAGTTAGCTGGTGACAACGTACCTGTGATACCACCAGAGTGGGACTTTCCCCCTGAGCCAATCCCTAACCTTCCACAGCCTGATGAGCCGGCACTACCGGATGATGGGGTAGCTCCTATATACGCGAACGGACCTGTGCTCGTGAATGGTTTTGTACATAGTGACAGCATAGTTGTAGCTGCGGATGATGAAGAGGAGGAGGATCCTGAGATAGAGATAGAGTAGGATGAGGAGATGGACGAGCCTCACGGCGATTCTCCGAACGGCCACGAGTAGATATAGTTTGACTGCGGAAGGGGCATTCTTTTGATGACACTCTAATCTAACATTATTGGATAGATAGTCTCTCACTTGTGTTAGTACACCCGAGAGCTAGGAGCTATATAGTGGTTAGGCTAGCCTGGGTGCCAGTTTAGCGGCTTTTTGTATGGGCCAGGCCCTGGGAGTGTCGTGTAAATATTAGCTACGTAGGATGACGAGGATGTAAACTGACTTGATCTTGTGTAAACGCTACATGTTTTGTTATAGTGTACATGATGTATATTATCAGCTGTGTTTCTATGTTTCTTTATGCCACTTTTCTATTATTCTTATTCTATGCTTGTTTATTTTACCTGAACGTCCGCAACAAATAAAAAAAAATTACTCGTAAAATTGGCATCGCTCTAACAAGGAACAGGCTTCTATATTAGATAGTAAATAATAATTAGAAAGGATAAGTTAGTAACACTTAGCTTCTTGTATGACCATGGCATACTGGGAGTTGGGTCGTTACAAGTTGGTATCAGAGCAGTTCGTTCCCAATAGAGCCTGGGGAGTGGACTGACTATGCTTCATTGCATACTCTGTTGTGTGTCACATGCTTATAGGATATCAATGTGATATGTGTTGCATGATTGTCTCTGTGTTTTCATTCTGGGATTGTTCACACTTGACTTGAAGTGTTAAGACTGATCACCTTAATAATGATTGTTTGGTGTGAACAGGACCACGATGGGTTCACGGAGACGAGGCGTACGGGAAGGAATTCCTAATGTTAACTACGAGAGGGAACAGGAGACGTTTATGACTACCATGAACACTGTGGCTGAGGCAGTGCGTGAGGCTGCAGTAGCAGCGGCTAGGGCTGTTGATCGTCTTGGAGTGAGAAACGGGAATGAGAATGAGCATGGGGAAGATAGTGGAAATAATGAGAATAACTTAGGGCATCTCGAAAGACCTATGACCCTTGCGACTTTTCTGAAGGTAAAACCGCCTAAGTTTAAAGGTACACTCGTTGCAACTGATGCTGACAATTGGTTTCGAGCTATCAAACGATCACTGCGAGCACAGCATGTTCCGGAAGGCCAACATGTGGAGTTCGCTACTTATATGCTGGAAGGAGAAGCTGAGCATTGGTGGCAGGGGATACAGCGACTGTTGCAACAAGATGAAGGCGATATTCCTTGGAATACTTTTAAGGACGAATTTTATAAGAAGTATTTTCCGAGGGCAGCTCGTGATGCTAAGGAGATGGAACTTATGCAGCTGAAACAGGGTAATACAACTATTGTAGAATATGCCCGTAAATTTGATGACTTGTGCCGTTTCTCCAATATCTGCCAAGGGAATCCTGCTGACTTTGAAGAATGGAAGTGTTTGAAGTTCGAAGGGGGCCTTTGTGAGGATCTGATGAGTTCAGTAGTCCCATTGAAGATACGAAATTTTGCTGAGCTGGTTAATAAGTGCAAGTTAGTGGAAGAATGTGCTAAGAAGGTAACTGCCTCTAAAGCAAGTCGTCAAGGATTTCCACCAAGGAACTATAATAGTTACAATTGGCAACCACGAAGGACAAACTTCAAGACCCCTGGTGTGCCACAGCGAAGGAACCCACAAGCTGGTAACGCTCCTGCTCGCCCTACGGGTGGAAACGGAGGTAGACCAAGGCAGGATAATGGTAAACGACCTCAACAGGCACAAGTGAATATCTCATGTAGGAAGTGTGGAAAGGATCATGGTACCAGGCCTTGCCAAATCAGAACATTTACTTGTTACAATTGTGGGGAACCGGGACACTTGGCGAGGAGTTGCCCAAAAGGACTTTCTCGAAATCCAATACGAACCCAGCAACAAGGTCGAGTGTTTGCCATGACTGCTGATGATGCTATGCAATCAGACGCCCTGATCCAAGTTCAGTGTATTGTCAAAGATCGATTTCTAACTGTACTGTATGACTCGGGTGCATCGCATTCCTTTGTTTCTTTAACTGTTGCTCGTGAGTTGGGACTAGATTTCTCTGAGTTGAGCTTTGATCTAATTGTCCATACACCTGCGTCCCAAAATGCTTTGACTAGTTTAGTGTGCCTGCAAGTACCATTTACTATTAGGAACAGAACTTTTATACATGATCTAATCTGTTTGCCTCTATATGGTTTAGAAGTTATTCTAGGGTTAGATTGGTTATCTAAGTATCATTTTTTCCTTGATTGCTATGAAAGAACTGCTATTATTTCATCTGATAGTTTAGATATTAAACCATTTCTGTCTCATACTTTATATATGAATTCTGTAAGAGTTGCATTAGACGGGAGTGATTGTGAGGGGTACGTTCTGTTTGCGGCTAGCTCAAATGATAGTGAACTAAGCTTAGAACGAATCCAAGTAGTAAAGGAATTTCCTGATGTTTTCCCGGACGACATACTTGAGTTTCCTCCTCAGCGAGAGATAGAATTTAGCATTGAACTTGTACCTGGAACCGGACCGATTTCCATAGCACCGTACCGGATGTCACCGTTGGAACTTGTAGAGTTGAAGAAGCAGTTGGATGAGCTACTTGGGAAGAAATTTATTCGTCCCAGTGCATCACCTTGGGGAGCTCCGGTATTGCTAGTAAAGAAGAAGGATGGTGGAATGAGACTTTGTGTAGATTAACGACAGTTAAATAAAGTCACTATCAAGAACAAGTATCCACTTCCACGAATAGATGATTTGATGGACCAGTTAAAAGGTGCAACTGTGTTTTCGAAGATTGATTTGCGATCGGGCTATCACCAGATTCGAGTGAAAGAATCAGATATACCGAAGACTGCATTTAGAACTCGATATGGTCACTATGAGTATACGGTTATGTCGTTTGGACTAACTAATGCTCCTGCGATTTTCATGGATTACATGAATCGTATTTTCCGTCCGTACCTTGATCAGTTCGTAGTAGTTTTCATAGACGATATTCTCATTTATTCGAAGACAGAAAGAGAGCATGAAGAGCATCTAAGGGCTGTATTGCAGATACTGAGGACTCGAAAGTTATATGCTAAACTATCAAAGTGCGAGTTCTGGACAGAGAAGGTGGCATTTTTGGGACATGTTATATCGCAGGGAGGAATTGCGGTGGATCCTTCAAAAATTGAAGCAGTAGTGGCGTGCGAACCACCTACGACCGTTACAGAAGTTCGGAGTTTTCTCGGACTTGCTGGATATTACCGGAGGTTTGTTAAAGGATTTTCACAGATAGCCTTACCTCTGACTTACCTTACACAAAAGGAAGTTCCGTTCGTTTGGACGGCTGAGTGTGATAGAAGTTTCAAGATGCTTAAGGAAAAGTTAACAACTGCACCTGTATTAGTACTAGCCGACCCGCAGAAACCTTTTGAAGTATACTGTGACGCCTTTCATAAAGGACTTGGATGTGTGCTGATGCAAGACAAAAATGTGGTGGCTTATGCTTCCCGGCAGCTGAGACCTCATGAACAAAATTATCCGACGCATGACTTAGAGTTGGCTGCAGTGGTGTTTGCTCTGAAGATCTGGAGGCACTATTTGTATGGCGCTCAACTAGAAGTTTTCTCTGACCACAAAAGTTTAAAGTATATCTTTGACCAGAAGGATCTTAATATGCGACAGCAAAGGTGGATGGAGTTCCTGAAGGATTATGATTTTAAGTTAAGTTATCACCCAGGAAAAGCGAACGTGGTGGCAGACGCCTTGAGCAGGAAGAATTTGAGTATCTCTTGGATGATGATAAAGGAAGAGAAGCTAGTCGCGGAATTTGAGGACCTTAAGTTGGCTATGACTGAGACGTCAAATGGAGTCCGTTTGGCCCAATTGCATATAACACCAGATTTTAAGATTAGGATTCAGCAAGCACAAGCACAGGACTCAGAAATGATGACGATGCTGAGACGGATGAAAGTAGAAGAACCAGAAGCTGTAAGGCTAGATCGTAGTAGTCTCTGGAGATACAAGAATAGAATTTGTGTACCTAGCTCTGGAGATTTACGGCAAAGGATTCTTGCAGAAGCTCATCAAAGTAGATTTTCTATACATCCTGGAGTAACAAAGATGTATCAGGATTTGAAACAAATGTTCTGGTGGCCGGGTTTAAAGAAAGAGGTAGCTGATTATGTCTCAAAATGTTTAACCTGCCAGAAGGTAAAGGTGGAACACCAGAGACCGTCAGGAACCCTGCAACCCTTAGAAATACCACAATGGAAATGGGAGCAGATCACTATGGATTTTGTTATGGGATTGCCAAGGACTTCAACGGGACACGATGCCATTTGGGTAATTGTGGACAGGTTGACAAAATCAGTGCACTTCCTTCCGATTCGAGTTGACTATACATTAGAAAGGCTGGCACGGATATATATTCAAGAAATCGTACGATTGCACGGAATACCTTCGTCAATTGTTTCAGATCGAGATCCGAGGTTTACTTCCAGATTCTGGGGAGCTTTCCAAAAAGCATTGGGAACAGAATTGCATATGAGTACAGCATACCATCCTCAGACAGACGGACAATCAGAGCGGACAATCCAGACATTGGAAGACATGTTAAGATCTTGTGTGATGGACAACCAGGGCAGTTGGGATAGGTATTTGCCATTGGTCGAGTTCGTCTATAACAACAGTTACCAACAAAGTATCGGGATGGCACCATATGAAGCTCTCTGTGGAAGGAGATGTCAGACACCATTGTGTTGGAATGATGATGGAGAAGCTAGTGTCTTGGGTCCAGACTTAGTGCAAGAAACTACTGAGAAGATAAAGGGGATTCGCCAGAAGATCCAGACAGCACAAAGTCGTCAAAAGAGCTATGCCGATAATAGACGTAGACCCTTAGAGTTTAGTGAGGGAGACCATGTCTTTCTTAAAGTAACCCCGACTACTGGAATAGGTAGAGCCCTTAAGACTAAAAAGCTTAACCCTCGATACATAGGACCTTTCCAAATACTTAAAAGAGTCGGTCTAGTAGCTTATCAAGTAGCCTTTCCTCCATATCTATCAAACCTTCATGATGTTTTTCATGTCTCGCAACTTAAGAAATATATTCCCGACGAGAGTCACATTTTAAAACCAGAGACAGTACAGTTACGAAACGATTTGACATATCAAGCATCACCAGTTCAGATCGTAGAAAGAAGTGATAAGCAGCTGAGAGGCAAGACTGTTCGCTTAGTCAAAGTAGCTTGGGGACAAAGAGGAGAAGAAGAACACACTTGGGAACTGGAGGATAAGATGAAGCTGATTACCCGTATCTATTCTCAGGTAACTGAAATTTTGAGGGCAAAATTTTCTTTTAGAAGGGTAGAATGTAACAACCCCGGTTTTCGAGTACGCGAGATCTTTTCTGAAAATACGGAGAAATCTGGAGGATTAGTAAGGGGGAAAAGCTCTGATATATTATCAAGTATCTCAATCCTCATTGTCATTATGTCATCTTTAAGTTAGAACCTTTTATGAGGCAAGCTCGATAATGCAGTTACGAAGAACATAGTTTTTGAACCGTATCGGTTAGGAGTTTTGATCCGGTTTTTCGTAAATAGTCTCAGTTTGACGAACCGGACTCGATTCATGAGAGAAGAGAGATAATAGGGTAATATCATCATTATATGAGTATTAGAAGCTTCTTGAATGATATTATAAGGTTACTTGGTCAGTTTTAGTTAAAAACAGAAAATCGGTTTAACTGGGTTCACAGTTTACTGGTGTAGCTTAGCACCAGCACTCTCTGATGACTTTAGCAATGCTAAGGCCTCATTATTCATGTTTTATTCTCATAATAAATATGTTACTAGTGTCATTTATGCTAGTAGCTCAGAAAATAATTTTTAGAGATGTTTTTGCAAGTGTTCCGATACATCTAGTTTTAGTAGTTATACACCTGAGATATTTTAATATTATTTTAATCCACCTCCAAGCCAACCAATCATAACTCACCCTACACCTCCAAAACCCTCAAGGCTGGCTCATTTTCACTTTGTGGCCGAAAATAGGTAGAGAGAAAAAGAGAGAAAAGTTCTTAGTTCCAAATCTTCAAAGCTTGATTTCTGCTGAACTAAAACTCAAATCAAAATTCCAATCCGACCAAAATGATCCTCTCTTCTTTCTCTACATGATCATATGACTTATCAAGGCTGGGATCAAGGTGAGTTGGCTGCACCATCTCTCTTTTGATTCGGTTTCAAGGAAACATGGTTAAATATGTGTTTTCTTGATGTGATTTAGGAGGAAAAAGTGCTTAAGGACCACCTGAAAGTTTGATTGAATTAGGAGCAGCAAAACCAGGTAGGGTGTCACGAAATTAATCTTGATTATTTGTGTTTGAGATGTGTGAATGTTGTATTATTTGGCTGTGCTAAAAATTGGTTGCATATGTGATTGATTCTTGGTGAAATTTTGATGAAATTTGATGAAATTCAAGCTTTAAAGTTCATGTTCTTGGGCAGCTGGAAAAACAAAACCCTAGGCTTAAATTGAGGGTCAATTTGTGTTGAAATCATGTAGAAAAGATGGGGTTTTAGTGGCTGCTAATTTATTATGAATTATAGTAAAAATCGGTTGCTGAAAAGACTGAAAAACGGGTAAAAACAGAGAAAGAATCTGAAGAATTTATGAAGAACATGAAGAACACTTTGAGTGTGATGAAGAACAATGAAGAACAGGCCTTAGATCTTAAAAAGGGCAAGGAAGTAAAATTTTTGGTGTTTAAGGGGTTGTTTAGTAATTTCTGAAAGTTAGGGTGGTTAAAGTAGAAATATTAAAAGTTACGAGTGGTAAAAAGTGAATTTTAAAGGTTAAAGGTAAAAGGTAAGTTAATTTTCGAAAATTAATAATAAAATAATAAATAATAATAAAATATTAAATAATAATATTTAATTAAAAATAATATTTTAATAAAAATAATAAAATAATACGGAACAGGCAGTTTTCTGTAAAAGCTTTAGAAAGACAACCTTAAGTGCAGAATCTTATAATTACCTTCATAAAACACTTAGGGTGTGGTAAGAACATATTAGTGAGGCAAAGATAAAGAAAAGATAAAAAGTTGAAGAAAAGATAAAAATCAAAGAAAAAGTCTGTAAAATTTTAACAACAGAGAAACAGACAGAGACTAGTGAACAAACTAGGGCAACATAGTTTGTTCTTGATGTGCGAATAGGGTTAGGTATTATATGAAAAGTTAAACTGTTTCAGTATAGACTTAACGAATCTATACTTGGGGCAGGCTAACTAATCATATCAAAATTTACATAAGCTTTAAATACATAGGTTAAATAGAGCAAGCAGAATAAAGTGAGGAAGCGCAGAGAAAGGAACAAACAGAGCAGAATAAAGAGACAAAGCGAAAAGAGTAATATGATAAAGAGTAGAGAACCTATTGAGAGGTCATCTGTTGCATTAAGGCAACCTCAGAGATATCCATATGTTCATCTACTGCATTGTAGCAGTCAGATAGATAATGGTGCAACCACTGAGAAACGCTTTCCTGCGGTACAGATCCATATTTTATTTCTGTAAGGCAGAGGGGTTATTTCCTGCTACAGAAGTACCGTGACCACCTGTTCCATTTCTGTAGTGGCAGAGGGGTTATTTCCTGTATACAGAAGGTGTGTCGGCATACAACCCTGCAGTGGCAGATGTGTTATTTCCTGCGTGCAGTGGACCCTGTGGTGGCAGAGGGGTTATTTCCTGTACACAGGGGTATAGCCAACAGGAAAGCCATATCCGGCTAGTAATGCTGGGTTACGTCGGGAGCGGGTAGAAACCGACAAATGAGCTCATTACCTGCACTAGGACTAGACATGCATCATTCTTGTCTGCGCATTACTCTCTGTTGCATTCCTACTTGTGTTTGATCTATTTCTTTATGTTTGTTTGCTTGAGTGCTATGTCTATGCTTTATTTTCTTACACTCTTCTATTTATGTTCTGTTTTCTGTTTTCTCTATCTATTTTAACTACTGTTTACTACTTTACTGTATTCTAATATCCATCTGCTAATCAAAAATGAATAAATGAATGTAACTAACAACCCCGACCCTACTAAGAACTCCCCAGTTCTTACCCCTTCTCTCCCTTCCTCCCCCTCAGATGGAGACGGGCGTGATCTTCTATGAGTTCGAGGACCCTTACGTATACAAGGATCCGGTACATCACAGTTACTTCATCATGGGATTGGAGCCTCGTATTAGACGATATGCGTTACCTAATCGAGCCTTTCAACATCCTCTGTCTAGCCCGCATTTTGACCCTGATGCTCCTTACGACTTTCCCTTATCCTGGTTACATCCTGACGCACCTGTACATCCTTTTCCTGATGACCCCGAGCACCCTATACCAGCTCAACCTTTGAATGAGGTGGAACCTGAGCCTATCATTCCTGATGAGCCCGAGTTAGCTGGTGACAACGTACCTGTGATACCACCAGAGTGGGACTTTCCCCCTGAGCCAATCCCTAACCTTCCACAGCCTGATGAGCCGGCACTACCGGATGATGGGGTAGCTCCTATATACGCGAACGGACCTGTGCTCGTGAATGGTTTTGTACATAGTGACAACATAGTTGTAGCTTCGGATGATGAGGAGGAGGAGGATCCTGAGATAGAGATAGAGCAGGATGAGGAGATGGACGAGCCTCACGGCGATTCTCCGAACGGCCACGAGTAGATATAGTTTGACTGCGGAAGGGGCATTCTTTTGATGACACTCTAGTCTAACATTATCGGATAGATAGTCTCTCACTTGTGTTAGTACACCCGAGAGCTAGGAGCTATATAGTGGTTAGGCTAGCTTGGGTGCCAGTTTAGCGGCTTTTTGTATGGGCCGGGCCCTGGGAGTGTCGTGTAAATATTAGCTACGTAGGATGACGAGGATGTAAACTGACTTGATCTTGTGTAAACGCTACATGTTTTGTTATAGTGTACATGATGTATATTATCAGCTGTGTTTCTATGTTTCTTTATGCCACTTTTCTATTATTCTTATTATATGCTTGTTTATTTTACCTGAACGTCCGCAACAAATAAAAGAAATTACTCGTAAAATTGGCATCGCTCTAACAAGGAACAGGCTCCTATATTAGATAGTAAATAATAATTGGAAAGGATAAGTTAATAACACTTAGCTTCTTGTATGACCATGGCATACTGGGAGTTGGGTCGTTACAGAATCCAGTGATTCTTTTGCGTCTGTCACTAAAGCCCCGCCTTCAGGAGTTTGAAGCTCATCACAGTCATTCAATCATTGAATCCTACTCAGAATACCATAGACAAGGTTTAGACCTTCCGGATTCTCTTGAATGCCGCCATCAGTTCTAGCTTATACCACGAAGATTCTGGTTAAAGAATCCAAGAGATATCCACCCAATCTAAGGTAGAACGGAGGTGGTTGTCAGGCACGCGTTCATAGGTGAGAATGATGATGAGTGTCACAGATCATCACATTCATCAAGTTGAAGAACAAGTGATATCTTAGAACAAGAACAAGCGGAATTGAATAGAAGAACAGTAGTAATTGCATTAATACTCGAGGTACAGCAGAGCTCCACACCTTAATCTATGGTGTGTAGAAACTCCACCGTTGAAAATACATAAGAACAAGGTCTAGGCATGGCCGAATGGCCAGCCTCCCAATGATCAAAAGATCTAAAGATCAAAAGATTCCAAAGATCAGAAGATGAAAATACAATAGTAAAAGGTCCTATATATAGAAAACTAGTAGCCTAGGGTTTACAGAGATGAGTAAATGACATAAAAATCCACTTCCGGGCCCACTTGGTGTGTGCTTGGGCTGAGCATTGAAGCATTTTCGTGTAGAGACTCTTCTTGGAGTTAAACGCCAGCTTTTATGCCAGTTTGGGCGTTTAACTCCCATCCTTGTGCCAGTTCCGGCGTTTAACGCTGGGAATTCTGATAGTGACTTTGAACGCTGGTTTGGGCCATCAAACCTTGGGCAAAGTATGGACTATCATATATTGCTGGAAAGCCCAGGAAGTCTACTTTCCAACGCCGTTAAGAGCGCGCCAATTGCGCTTCTGTACCTCCAGAAAATCCACTTCGAGTGCAAGGAGGTCAGAATCCAACAGCATCTGCAGTCCTTTTCAGTCTCTGAATCAGATTTTTGCTCAGGTCCCTCAATTTCAGCCAGAAAATACCTGAAATCATAGAAAAACACACAAACTCATAGTAAAGTCCAGAAAACTGATTTTTAACTAAAAACTAAAAAAAATATACTAAAAACTAACTAGATCATACTAAAAACATACTAAAAACAATGCCAAAAAGCGTACAAATTATCCGCTCATCACCTACCTTTTACTCTCCATTGTTTATACGCTTTTTGGCAATGTTTTTAGTATATTTTAGTTAGTTTTTAGTATACTTTTAATAGTTTTTAGTTAAAATTCACTTTTCTGGACTTTACTATGAGTTTGTGTGTTTTTTTGTGATTTCAGGTATTTTCTGGCTGAAATTGAGGGTCCTGAGCAAAAATCTGATTCAGAGGCTGAAAAGGACTGCAGATGCTGTTGGATTCTGACCTCCCTGCACTCGAAGTGGCTTTTCTGGAGTTACAGAAGCCCAATTGGCGCGCTCTCAACGGCGTTGGAAAGTAGACATCCTGGGCTTTCCAGTAATGTATAATAGTCCATACTTTGCCCGAGATTTGATGGCCCAAATCGGCGTTGCAAATCAGCTTCAGAATTCCCAGCGTTTAACGCTGGAACTGGCATAAAAATTGGAGTTAAACGCCCAAACTGGCATAAAAGCTGGCGTTTAACTCCAAAAAAAGTCTCTACACATGAAAGCTTCAATGCTCAGCCCAAGCACACACTAAGTGGACCCAGAAGTGGATTTTTACGTCATTTACTCATTTCTGTATACCCTAGGTTACTAGTTCACTATTAATAGGATCTTTTGACATTGTATCTGTACTTCATGACACTTTACACGTTCCTTTGTGTACCTTCTACGGCATGAATCTCTAAACCCCATGGTTGGGGGTGAGGAGCTCTGCTGTGTCTTGATGGATTAATGCAATTACTACTGTTTTTCATTCAATCACGCTTGCTTTTATTCTAAGATATCACTTGTTCCTAAACTTGATGAATGTGATGATCCGTGACACTCATCATCATTCTCACCTATGAACGTGTGCTTGACAACCACCTCTGTTCTACCTTAGATAGAGTAGATATCTCTTGGATTCCTTAATCAGAATCTTCGTGATATAAGCTAGAACTGATGGCGGCATTCAAGAGAATTTGGAAGGTCTAAACCTTGTCTGTGGTATTCTGAGTAGGATTTAATGATTGAATGACTGTGACGAGCTTCAAACTCCTGAAGGCTGGGCGTTAGTGACAGACGCAAAAGAATCACTGGATTCTATTCCAACCTGATTGAGAACCGACAGATGAATAGCCGTGCCGTGACAGGGTGCGTTGAACATTTTCCCTAAGAGGATGGGAGGTAGCCATTGACAACGGTGAAACCCTACATACAGCTTGCCATGGAAGGAGCCTTGCGTGCTTGAAGAAGAAGACAGTAGGAAAGCAGAGATTGAGAAGATAGAGCATCTCCAAAACCTCAACCTGTTCTCCATTACTGCAAAACAAGTACTTATTTCATGTTCTTTTGCTTTTTACAATCAATCCTGATAATTATTGATATCCTGACTAAGAGTTACAAGATAACCATAGCTTGCTTCAAGCCGACAATCTCCGTGGGATCGACCCTTACTCACGTAAGGTATTACTTGGACGACCCAGTGCACTTGCTGGTTAGTTGTGCAGGGTTGCAAAAGTGTGATTGCAATTTCGTGCACCAAGTTTTTGGCGCCGTTGTCGGGGATTGTTCGAGTTTGGACAACTGACGGCTTATCTTGTTGCTTAGATTAGGACTGTTTTATTTTTGTTGGTTTAGAGTCTTTTAGTTGAGTCTAGTTTCATATTTTAAGTTTGGTGTCAATTGCATGCTTTTATTTTTCTTTTAATTTTCGAATTTGCATGTCCTTAGTCCCTTTTTTATCCTTAAAAATTCTAAGTTTGGTGTCATTTTGTTGTTTTTCTCTTTCCTCTTTTCAAAAATCAAATCTTTTTCAATAAAAAATTTTCAATCAAATCTTTTTAATTAACTAATTGATTCAGTTTTCAATTTGCTTTGATCTTATTTTCTTTTAATTTTTGAAATTTTATTTTATTTTCCAATTATTTTATTTTATTTTTTCGGTCATCTTAAAAAAAATAAAAATAAAAATATACTTTGCTTGTGAATTCATATCATATTCCATTTCTCCATTATGGACCTAAGTGGAATTGAGCAGTCCAGAAGGACTCTGGGGTCATATGCTAACCCCATTACAGCTGCATATGGGAGTAGCATCTGTACACCTCCCATCAAAGCAAGCAACTTTGAGCTAAATCCTCAACTCATTATCATAGTGCAGCAAAATTGCCAGTATTCCGGTCTTCCACAGGAAGAACCTACTGAGTTTCTGGCACAGTTCTTACAAATTGCTGACACAGTACGTGATAAAGAGGTGGATCAGGATGTCTACAGACTATTACTGTTTCCATTTGCTGTAAAAGATCAAGCTAAGAGGTGGTTGAATAACCAACCTACAGCAAGCATAAAGACATGGAAACAGTTATCAGACAAATTCCTGAATCACTTTTACCCTCCAAAGAGGATGACACAGCTAAGGCTGGACATCCAAGGCTTTAAACAAGAGGATAATGAATCCCTTTATAATGCTTGGGAGAGGTATAGAGGTATGCTAAGAAAATGCCCCTCTGAAATGTTTTCAGAGTGGGTACAGTTAGACATCTTCTACTATGGGCTTACAGAAAAAGCTCAGATGTCTTTAGACCACTCAGCTGGTGGATCTATACACATGAGGAAGACAATTGAAGAGGCTCAAGAGCTTATAGACAATGTTGCTAGAAATCAACATTTGTACTCTAGCAATGCGTTCTCTACAAAAGAGGAAGTCATGGCAGTAGCCACTGATCCTAATCCTCAAGAACAGATGATTGAGCTTAATCAACAATTGCACCTGATGACAAAACAATTAGCAGAATTTAAAGAGATGCTCCATGAAACTAAAATTGCTAACAAGAATATAGAACTGCAGTTGAATCAGGCAAAACAGCAGATATCTAAACAGATAACAGAAGAATGTCAAGCAGTTCAACTGAGGAGTGGGAAGACATTGAATAACACTGCTCAAAGCAGCAAAAAGCCAAATAAGGAACAATTGACAGAGGTTAACCAAACCACTGTCCAAAATCCCTCTGAGGATAGTAAGAGCCCAGAGAGGAATACTTTTGGCGTTCAAATGCCAGAAAAGGGGGGAAAGCTGGCGTTAAACGCCCATTCCCTGCCCAGTTCTGGCGTTCAAACGCCAGAAAAGGGAGAGAAGTTGGCGTTAAACGCCCAATCTTCACCCAATCCTGGTATTCAGAAGCCAAGGGAGGATCAGACACCTGAGAGTGTTGACAATAATCCCTCTAAAAAGGCTTCTTCAACCACTTCTGTAAGGAATAAACCTGCAGCAACTAAGGTTGAAGATTATAAAGCCAAGATGCCTTATCCTCAGAAACTCCGCCAAGCAGAACAGGATAAGCAATTTGCCCGCTTTGCAGACTATCTAAGGACTCTTGAAATAAAGATTCTGTTTGCAGAGGCACTTGAGCAAATACCTTCTTATGCTAAGTTCATGAAAGAAATCTTAAGTCATAAGAAAGATTGGAGAGAAACTGAAAAAGTCTTTCTCACTGAAGAATGCAGTGCAGTCATTCTAAAAAGCTTACCAGAAAAGCTTCAAGATCCAGGAAGCTTTATGATACCATGCACATTAGAAGGTGCTTGCACCAAGACAGCCCTGTGTGACCTTGGAGCAAGTATCAATCTAATACCTGCATCCACTATCAGAAAGCTTGGGTTGACTGAAGAAGTCAAGCCAACCCGGATATGCCTCCAACTTGCTGATGGCTCCATTAAATATCCATCAGGCATAATAGAGGACATGATTGTCAAGGTTGGGCCATTCGCCTTTCCAACTGACTTTGTGGTGCTGGAAATGGAGGAGCACAAGAGTGCAACTCTCATTCTAGGAAAACCTTTCCTAGCAACTGGACAAACTCTCATTGATGTACAAAAAGGGGAACACTACAAGAAAAAGGCGCATTTGTAACAAAAAATATTGTTACAAAACGTCGAAATTTTGAAACAAAAGTTTTTTGTAACAAAAAAAGGGTCCATTGCAGTAAGTCCCGTTACAAAAAGTTTTTGTAACAAAAAATGAAACTGTTACAATTCAATACCATATTTTGTAACAATTTTTTCTGATACAAAAAACCAGAAACCGTTACAAAAGTGATAACAAATTTTGATCTTGAAGGTACTTTTCGTGACAGTCAATTTTTTTCCTATCACAAAATTTTGTTACAAAATGTAACATAATTTTGTAACATTTTTTCTTTAGTTACGAAAGCAAATTAATTATTTTGTAACAACTTTTTTTATTAAAAATTACATGCATAATTTACTAAATTATTTTTTAAATTAACTAATATATTAACGATTTTAATAAACAAGTTTACATGTATATAATATGCAAATACATACATAAGTCAAACAAGATCTTTTTAGCTAAAATTGTCTTGAAACAAAATAACATTAGCTAGTGAGTACATTGATTAGTTCAACCAAAACATAAAAGTTCTAACATAAAAGTTCAACCAAAACATAAAAGTTCTAACATAGATTAGTGTCTCTATGCATCAAAACATTCTTGAGCCCTCAAGGTAGCATATGGTCACCATTTCAGCACTCCTGTAAATAAGAAAAACCGAAACAAAAAAATTAGAAACAAGATATAACACTAATTATAATTTTTCCACTAAAAAAACATAATCATACTATAAAGTTTCATAAGACAGATTTGACTTGTGATGACAACAAAATCGATCATCTCACAATTATAACAATATATAATATATACTAATTACTTATCCAGTAACTTAATAATAAATTTGAAGTTTAAGATCATCTATCTTCAGAATTAGGACAGAAGAAAAAGAGAAACTCTGAACATAATGGGCCTTGAGAATCTGAACACAACGCATTATTGGTATAAGGTACCTTAATGTTCTTGAGGTCAAGGTTCAAGTCACTCCTCAATAACATAAAGAGCTTTTGAAGAGGTTCGTCATCAGTCCTACGAACTGGAATTTTCATATATTCAGCAGCCTTTATGAAGATATCCATGACTTTGCTGTATCACACAGTAGCCGCAGATATTAAAAAGACAAAAACACATAAACAAAAAGAGAAGTTTCAACTTCAAGGAAACAAGATAACAAATAATTTACAAGGAAAGGAAAGAAAAGGAAGGCATGATATTATCAAATACCATTATCCTTATATATAACTAATATCATGCAAATTGATCAACTAAAAGAACTTATTGCTTCACTGTTTTCTCCTGTGTTTGACAATTATTTCAATTAATTTTTTCATCAACATTACAGTGCAATTCAGTCTGGTAAGTCAGCATCGAAAGGGATTTAAATTTTAAAATATAATCTAGTTTTACACAAGCAGTCATTTACTAATTAACATGATCTTTCTCATTGAAACTTCAAGCTAACTTAAAAAATATAATAAATATCCATGAAAGGAAAAAGATAATAAATTGAGCAGCCAATATCTTACAGCATATAATAATGTGCAGTCTTACACACCAACACAGGATAAGCTACGGATCGAAAGCCAGATGGAGCTTAACTAGCACAAAATGAGTTTACCTGGGAGCCAAAGAAGGCTTCATAAGGTAATAGATTAATAGTAAGTGGACAGTGTTTGATGCATTGGTCAAAAGAAAGAACTCAGAAATAGGCCAAGTCATACAGAACTATCTTGTAGATACACATTTAAGCTTTTGTTTTTCATTGGCAAACTGAATGAAACATGCAACTGTTGGAAACTCTGTAAAAATTTTAATCTTCCTATATACTAACATGTTTTAAGGTAGGAGAATTGAATATAAATATATACAGAAACTAATTTACACTCACTTCCATGAAACCAAGTACGATAGTTTCCAATATTTATTTTATCATAAATGCCAAGAATGAAAAATGCTAAACAGTTACAGCTTAGCAGGGATGTCACGCATCCAATAGCAATTCATGAACTCAATGGGACATTAACTTTTCATAGTCCTCAAATTACTTGCATTAGAAAAATATGATAAGAAGAGTGCAGTTTCATGTCAAAACACATTAGGCAAATTTGGTTCTTTGACAAGCTTTTGTTTAAAGAGCTTACCAGTGCTGCTACAACTTCATTAGCAATCTGCAACCTCATCCTTCTAATTTCTTTCAAAAATTACCATTGAGATGCTCCTTTAAGCTTCCATTCTCTATGTTATCAAATATGAGCAGTCTGCAGAAATAACCCAAAGACAACAAGTTTCAGATTGCAAATCTTTGCTCTCATCAACATTAACCAACTCAGATTTCACACTTTCAACCTCATTCATCTTATCCTGATCTTCAGCATTGCTAACCTTTTCGATCGATTGAATGCTCTCTTCATTCTTATCCACTAAATCTTGATGTTCCATGGTCAAAAATTTAAAATGAACCTAAGATTTCCTCGTCAACAATGCAAAAACTGAAAGTTTACCCAATAAAACATAAGTACTGCAATATTACCAGTTACCAGTCCATATTACCACCTTTACAAGCTCCCCCACTTTCATAATTTCTCAAATCAACAACCAAACCTAGACATAAACATAACCAGAGATCCCAGCATCAACAAAAGCCTCAATTTATAAAACTCAATTCATATTTCCAATTCAACAAGCAACACCAAATTTATCTTCATTCACAATCATAATACAACCAGCAGCAACGACAACAATATCATCATCACTAACAAAATCACAATTAACAAATACATATATAGCTCATCTGAGAACCCAATTCTTTACAGCACCATCAAATACCAAAAATCAATTTCAGCATATTCAAACATACTCACATTCACTAACAATTCCCAAATTCATCAATTCTCATTAATTAGTCATACAAAGCATGTATAAATTATTTGCAATTACTCAATGCTTTTTGGCATTCTTAAATTAAAAACTCTTAATTTTTAAACGAATCCCCTACCTCCGTTAGTCGAAACCACAGAATTTAAACGCGACAATCCCCTTTCTTTCTAATCCATGGCAGCAGCAACTTTAGCAATTCCATAGCAGCACAATCATCAACACTCAAGATAGCTCCAGCAGAAAAACAGGAGGAGCGAAATGGCCGTGCTAAAACAAAGACATGCTATTGAAATTAAAACAAGAATTTGACCAAGAAACAACAATAGAACAGAACGAAGGTAAAATCATTGTAGCAAACCCTAATGGAAGAGAGGCGGAATTTGAGGAGTAACAGTGGCGCTGGTGGCTCTAGCAGCTGTTGTTAGTGACCACCCAGAGGGCGGCGCAGCTCAAAACAGAACCAAATAGAGCAGCGGTAAGGGCAGCGGCCATGGGTGACGGCGATGCGGGCTCCATCACCGCGACCATGAAGCATGACAGCAGCGTCTTCCCTCTATCAACGGCGTTCTTCTCTCCGTCGGCCTTCCTCCATCCCCGAGTTTCTCTCTCGGCGAACCAGGGCAGCAGAAACGGATGAGCTTCATCGGCGACAGGGGCAAGAACTACGGTGACACGGGCTTTGGCGACGGCTCCATCATCGGAAGCGGCGGCGACTGGCGCGACGATGGCTCTGACGGGTGCGTAGCGCAACCTCATCTCTCTCCCTCGCGAGTTCATCCCTGTCTCTCTCTCTCCTGACGCTCCTGTCGTCGACGGCGACGGTGGTGAGGCGTGACGGCAAGCTGGACGTGGCGACGCGGCAGCAAACCCCGTGGCGCCATCCCTCCCCCTCTCTTCTTCTTCTCCCTCACGCTCTGATTTCCTCTCCAACTCTCTCGATCTCCATCTCTCGTTTCTTTTCCTCTGCTTTGTTTCTTCGTTGAGTTGTGGTTGTGGGTAAGGGAAGGGGGTAGGTTAGGGTTAAGGTAAGGCTGAGTGAGATTTAGTGTCTCTGTATTTTTGTGAAGGTGAAGGATAAGAAAATATAAGGTTAAACAATAGGATGTGTATAAAAATAAAAAATTTAGTAATGAAAATATATATTAACAGTATAAGAGTTTCACAAAATTATAAGATTAAAATAATTTAAAAATATAATTATGATATCAAATATTATTTTAAAAACATATAAAAATATATCTATTAACATATTAATCTAATTAAATATTTATTCTAAATTTAAAATTATAATAATCAAATTAATTATTTTTTTAAAATAAAATTTGAATTCAAAATATTCATGAACAATCAATTTAATTAAAAATATTCACTTTATTGTTTTTTACATTTTGACTTTTGGTATTTTATTTTTTTATCATTTATATTTAATTATTGTTATTTATATTTATAATTTGATTAAATTTTTTTAAGTTTTACAAATTAATTTTTAGCTAACATTAAAATAATATTAAATTTTGTGACAAATTAATTTTTTGTTACAAACAATGTTAAATTTTGTGACAAATTAATTTTTTGTTACAAAATAATTGAAATTTTTGAAACGAAAAGATATTTTGTTACAAAATATTTCAAATTTTTGTAACTAGTTTATTTTTTGTTACAAAATGTTATAATATTTTGTAACAAAACACCAGTTCGTTACAAAAATTAACATAATTTGTAACGAAAAAAAGCACGTTGTTACAAAATATTAGAATGTATTGTAACAATTTGTAATTTTGTTACAAAACATTATTCTTTTGTAACAATCACTAATTATTATTACAAAAAATTATCTTTTTGTAATAATTTTAAATTTGACACAAAATTTTTGTTACAAATATTCCATTTTCTTGTAGTGGAAGTAACCCTGAGAGTCAATGAGGATGAGTTCAAGTTGAATGCTGTAAAAGCTATGCAGCATCCAGACACCCCAATTGACTGAATGGGTGCTGATATTATTGACTCTTTGATGGAAGAGATCAATATGACTGAAAGTCTAGAATTAGAGCTTGAAGACATCTTCAAAGATGCTCAGCCTGATCAAGAAGAACCAGAGGAAACAAAGGAATTTTTAAAAATTCCTCAGGAGGAGGATAAACCTCCCAAACCTGAACTTAAACCACTACCACCATCCCTGAAGTATGCATTTCTGGGAGAGGGTGACACTTTTCCAGTGATTATAAGCTCTGCTTTAAATCCACAGGAAGAGGAAGCACTGATTCAAGTGCTAAGGACGCACAAGACAGCTCTTGGGTGGTCCATAAGTGATCTTAAGGGCATTAGCCCAGCTAGATGCATGCACAAGATCCTGTTGGAGGATAATGCCAAACCAGTGGTCCAACCATAAAGGAGGCTAAATCCAGCCATGAAGGAAGTGGTGCAGAAAGAGGTCACTAAATTACTAGAGGCTGGGATTATTTATCCTATTTCTGATAGCCCCTGGGTGAGCCCTGTTCAAGTTGTCCCCAAAAAGGGAGGCATGACAGTGGTTCATAATGAAAAAAATGAACTGGTTCCTACAAGAACAGTCACAGGGTGTCGTATGTGTATTGACTACAGAAGGCTCAATACAGCCACCAGAAATGATCATTTTCCTTTACCATTCATAGACCAAATGCTAGAAAGACTAGCCGATCATGATTATTACTGCTTTTTGGATGGCTATTCAGGTTACAAACAAATTGCAGTAGATCCTCAGGACCAAGAAAAAACAGCATTTACTTGCCCTTCTGGCGTGTTTGCCTACAGGAGGATGCCTTTTGGTCTGTGTAATGCTCCTGCAACCTTTCAGAGATGCATGCTATCCATCTTCTCTGATATGGTGGAGAAATTCCTGGAAGTCTTCATGGATGACTTCTCAGTATATGGAGACTCATTCAGCTCCTGTCTTGACCACCTAGCACTTGTCCTGAAAAGGTGCCAAGAGACTAACCTGGTTTTAAACTGGGAGAAATGTCACTTTATGGTGACTGAAGGAATTTGTCCTTGGACACAAAATTTCAAGCAGGGGAAATAGAGGTGGATAAGGCAAAGGTAGAGGTAATTGAAAAATTACCACCACCTGCCAATGTTAAGGCAATCAGAAGCTTTCTGGGGCATGCAGGATTCTGCAGAAGGTTTATAAAGGATTTTTCAAAAATTGCAAAACCTTTGAGCAACCTGCTAGCTGCTGACACACCATTTGTGTTTGACACACAGTGTCTACAGGCATTTGAGACCCTGAAAGCCAAGCTGGTCACAGCACCAGACTGGACATTGCGATTTGAACTAATGTGTGATGCCAGTGACCATGCCATCGGTGCAGTGTTGGGACAGAGGCATAACAAGCTTCTGCACATCATTTATTATGCCAGCCGTGTTCTAAATGATGCACAGAAGAATTACACAACCACAGAAAAAGAATTACTTGCAGTGGTTTATGCCATTGACAAGTTTAGATCCTATCTAGTGGGATCAAAGGTGATTGTGTACACTGACCATGTTGCTCTTAAGTACTTACTCACAAAGCAGGATTCAAACCCTAGGCTTATAAGATGGGTGTTGCTTCTGCAAGAGTTTGATATAGAAATAAGAAACAGAAAAGGGACAGAGAACCAAGTAGCTGATCATCTATCCCGAATAGAACCAGTAGCTGGGGCGTCCCTCCCTTCTACTGAGATCTCTGAGACTTTCCCAGATGAGCAACTCTTTGCCATTCAGGAAGCTCCATGGTTTGCAGATATTGCAAATTATAAAGCTGTGAGGTTCATACCCCAGGAGTACAGCAGAGTGCAAAGAAAGAAATTAATTTCAGATGCCAAGTACTACCTATGGGATGAGCCATATCTCTTTAAGAGATGTGCAGACGGAATGATCCACAGATGTGTACCCAGAGAAGAAGCACAAAGGATCCTATGGCACTGCCATGGATCACAGTATGGAGGACATTTTGGAAGTGAGCGAACAGCCACTAAAGTCCTCCAATGTGGCTTCTACTGGCATACTCTCTATAGAGATGCCCGAGAGTTTGTGCGTAACTGTGACAGTTGCCAAAGAGCTGGTAACTTGCCTCACGGATATGCCATGCCTCAACAAGGGATATTAGAGATTGAATTGTTTGATGTATGGGGGATTGACTTCATGGATCCATTCCCACCATCATACTCAAACACTTACATTCTGGTGGCAGTGGACTATGTATCTAAGTGGGTAGAAGCAATTGCTACACCCACTAATGATACCAAGACCGTGCTGAAATTCCTCTAGAAACACATCTTCAGCAGGTTTGGTGTTCCCAGAGTACTAATCAGTGACGGGGGCACTCATTTTTGCAATAAACAGCTATACTCTGCTATGGTCAGATATGGAATTAGCCACAAAGTGGCAACTCCGTATCATCCACAGACAAATGGGCAAGCTGAAGTCTCTAACAGAGAGCTAAAAAGAATCCTAGAACGGACTGTGATAGCCCGAAGAAAGGATTGGGCAAAGAGTTTGGATAATGCTCTGTGGGCATACAGAACAGCATTCAAGACTCCTATATGAACCTCCATACCAACTGGTGTATGGGAAGGCCTGTCATCTGCCCGTGGAACTGGAACATAAAGCCTACTGGGCAACCAGGTTCCTAAACATGGATGCTCAATTAGCTGGTGAAAAAAGATTGCTCCAACTAAATGAGCTAGAGGAGTTCAGACTCAATGCCTTTGAAAATGCAAAAATTTATAAGGAAAAGGCAAAGAAGTGGCGTGACAAGAAGTTGTCATCCAGTGTCTTTGAGCCAGGACAAAAAGTTGTGCTATTCAACTCTAGGCTCAGATTATTCCTAGGAAAGCTTAAATCTCATTGGAGTGGTCCGTATGTGATTACAGGAGTATCACCATATGGATATGTTGAGCTCCAGGATGCTGAGTCTGACAAAAAGTTCATTGTTAATGGACAGAGGATCAAGCATTATCTTGAAAACAATTTTGAGCAAGAATGCTCAAAACTGAGACTTGAGTGATTCCCAGTGAAGGTCCAGCTAAAGACAGTAAAGAAGCGCTTGCTGGGAGGCAACCCAGTCATTAGCAGGTTATATGTTTTGTTTCTACAGGGGCAAGTATCAAAAATGAAGGAATTCACAGAGTTACAGAAGGATTCAGTGCAAAAAATAGAGAAAAAGAGCTTACTGGCGAAAAAATACCAGTAAGGGGTACTTTGGGCGTTAAACGCCAGAATGGGCACCATTCTGGGCGTTTAACGCCAGGTGTGCATCATCCTGGGCGTTTAGCAAAACGCCCAGTGACAAAGGGAATTCTGCCGTTTAAACGCCCACAATGGCTAGCAAATGGGCGTTAAACGCCAGAATGGATGCCATTCTGGGCGTTTAATGCCAGAAAGGTGGGGGACTGAGATTTTGCTTTCCGATCAAATTTTTTTTAAACTTTCCTTTTTTAACCCATACTTTTCTACATAAACACATTTCAACCTTTCATCATTCACCTTCAAATCTTCAAAAATCAAAATCATTCTTCAAATCTCTCTCAAATCAATCCCAAATCTTGTCAAAAACTCACTCTTCTCTCAAATTCTCTCCATATCTTCTCAAATCTCCTTCCAATTTTTCGAAATCTCTCCCCCCTTATAAAAACACGTTCAGCCTCCTTATTCCCCCACACCATTCAAATTTGCTCTTCTCCTCTCTCTCTTCTTTCCTTTCTTTTGCTCGAGGACAAGCAAACCCCTAAGTTTGGTGTGCTTTTCCGTGATCACTAAGCCAAAATTCATCAAGATCATGGCTCCTAAAGGAAAACAAACCAATTTAAGAGGAAAGAAAGAGAATAATCCAAAGAATCTTTGGAATCAAGAGAAGTTCTTAACCAAAGAACATGAAGACCATTATCACAAAATAATGGGTCTGAGGTCAGTGATCCCGGAAGTTAAATTTGATCTGAAAGAAGATGAATATCCGGGGATCCAAGAGCAAATTCAAAATAGAGGATGGGAAGTTCTAACCAATCTTGAGATAAAGGTTGGAAGAAATATGGTTTAGGAATTCTACTCAAATCTGTGGCTGACATATAAGCAGAGAATAACTGGAACTGCTTTCCATACTTACAGAACCATGGTCAGAGGTAAAGTTATCTACTTCCATCTGGACAAAATAAGAGAAATCTTCAAATTGCCTCAACTGCAAGATGATCCTGAATCCTTTAATAGGAGAATGGTGAGAGCAGATAAAGGGTTGGATCAAGTTCTAGAGGACATATGCCTCCCTGGAACTAAGTGGATAACCAATTCAAAGGGTGTCCCAAACCAACTCAAGAGGGGAGACCTCAAACCAATTGCAAGAGGTTGGCTAGACTTTATTGGGCGTTCCATATTGCCCACTAGCAACCGTTCTGAGGTCACTATCAAGAGAGCAGTGATGATTCATTGCATTATGCTTGGAAAAGAAGTGGAGGTTCATCATCTGATTGCTTGTGAGATCTACACAATTGCAAATAAGAATTCCACTGAAGCCAAACTGGCTTACCCAAGCTTGATCTCCTTGCTCTGTAAAGAGGCTGGGGTAAAGATGGGAGTAGATGAATTCATACCCATTGAACATCCAATCACCAAGAAGTCAATGGAAGGACAAATGCAAGACAACTCTATCAAAAGGAGGGCGCAGGAGTTCCTCCCTGAATTTCCTTAAATTGGCTACTGGGCCAGCCTAGAATCATCTATCACCAAGTTGCAAGAAACTATGGAGCAACTTAAGGAATAACAGCAGAATCAGAACTGCATGCTCTGCAAATTGATGAAGGAACAAGAGAAGCAGGGGCGTGAACTTCAAGAACTGAAACGCCAAAAATTCTCCCCTCAATTTGAGGGAGCATCCACTTCTCAAAATCAAGGTTGTTGAGTCCTAACTCTGTGAAAACCTCTATCATTAGGAGCCTATTTAAATTTTTGTTTTCTATTTTTTTTAGTCTCATCTTATATCTATTTTTGAGTCTTGTTCCTAATTCATAATGAATAAAATTTAAAATTCATGTCTTAAAGCTATGAATGTCCTATGAATCCATCACCTCTCTTAAATGAAAAATGCTTTAATCACAAAAGAACAAGAAGTACAGGATTTCGAATTTATCTTTGAAACTAGTTGAATTAGTTTGATGTGGTGACAATACTTTTTGTTTTCCGAATGAATGCTTAAACAGTGCATATGTCTTTTGAATTTGTTGTTTTGAGAATGTTAAAATTGTTGGCTCTTGAAAGAATGAGGAAAAAGAGAACTGTTATTGAGGATCCGAAAAATCATCAAATTGATTCTTGAAGCAAGAAAAAGCAGTGATTCAAAAAAAAAAGAAGAGAAGAAATAGAAAAAAAAAGAAAGAAATAAAGTTGTGATCCAAGGCAAAAAGAGTGTGCTTAAGAACCCTGGACACCTCTAATTGGAGACTCTAGTAAAGCTGGGTCATAATCTGAAAAGGTTCACCCAAGTATGTGTCTGTGGCATGTATGTATCCAGTGGTAATACTGGAAGACAGAGTGCTTTGGGCCACAGCCAAGACTCATACACTAGCTATGCTCAAGAATCATTATACTTAACTAGGAGAATCAATAACACTATCTGAGTTCTGAGTTCCTATAGATGCCAATCATTCTGAACTTCAAAGGATAAAGTGAGATGCCAAAACTGTTCGGAAGCAAAAAGCTACTAGTCCCGCACATCTAATTGGAGCTGAGTTTCCTTAATATTTTGGAGTCTATAGTATATTCTCTTCTTTTTATCCTACTTTGATTTTCAGTTTCTTGGGGACAAGCAACAATTTAAGTTTGGTGTTGTGATGAGCGGATAATTTATACGCTTTTTGGCATTGTTTTTAGTATGTTTTTAGTATATTTTAGTTAGTTTTTAGTATACTTTTAATAGTTTTTAGTTAAAATTCACTTTTCTGGACTTTACTATGAGTTTGTGTGTTTTTCTGTGATTTCAGGTATTTTCTGGCTGAAATTGAGGGTCCTGAGCAAAAATCTGATTCAGAGGCTGAAAAGGACTGCAGATGCTGTTGGATTCTGACCTCCCTGCACTCGAAGTGGATTTTCTGGAGCTACAGAAACCCAATTGGCACGCTCTCAACGGCGTTGGAAAGTAGACATCCTGGGCTTTCCAGCAATGTATAATAGTCCATACTTTGGCCGAGGTTTGATGGCCCAAACCGGTGTTGCAAATCAGCTTCAGAATTCCCAGCGTTTAACGCTGGAACTGGCATAAAAATTGGAGTTAAACGCCCAAACTGGCATAAAAGCTGGTGTTTAACTCTAGAAAAAGTATCTACACATGAAAGCTTCAATGCTCAGCCCAAGCACACACTACGTGGACCCAGAAGTGGATTTTTACGTCATTTACTCATTTCTGTATACCCTAGGTTATTAGTTCACTATTAATAGGATCTTTTGACATTGTATCTGTACCTCATGACACTTTACACGTTCCTTTGTGTACCTTCTACGGCATGAGTCTCTAAACCCCATGGTTGGGGGTGAGGAGCTCTGCTGTGTCTTGATGGATTAATGCAATTACTACTGTTTTTCATTCAATCACGCTTGCTTTTATTCTAAGATATCACTTGTTCCTAAACTTGATGAATGTGATGATCCGTGACACTCATCATCATTCTCACCTATGAACGTGTGCTTGACAACCACCTCCGTTCTACCTTAGATTGAGTAGATATCTCTTGGATTCCTTAATCAGAATCTTTGTGGTATAAGCTAGAACTGATGGTGGCATTCAAGAGAATCCGGAAGGTCTAAACCTTGTTTGTAGTATTCTCAGTAGGATTCAATGATTGAATGACTGTGACGAGCTTCAAACTCCTGAAGGCTGGGCGTTAGTGACAGACGCAAAAGAATCACTGGATTCTATTCCAACCTGATTGAGAACCGACAGATGAATAGCCGTGCCGTGACAGGGTGCGTTGAACATTTTCACTGAGAGGATGGGAGGTAGCCATTGACAACGGTGAAACCCTACATACAGCTTGCCATGGGAGGAGCCTTGCATGCTTGAAGAAGAAGACAGTAGGAAAGCAGAGATTCAGAAGATAGAGCATCTCCAAAACCTCAACCTGTTCTCCATTACTGCAAAACAAGTACTTATTTCATGTTCTTTTGCTTTTTACAATCAATCCTGATAATTATTGATATCCTGACTAAGAGTTACAAGATAACCATAGCTTGCTTCAAGCCGACAATCTCCGTGGGATCGACCCTTACTCACGTAAGGTATTACTTGGACGACCCAGTGCACTTGCTGGTTAGTTGTGCGGGGTTGCAAAAGTGTGATTGCAATTTCGTGCACCAGTAGGCTATTTAGGTAAGTGGGCTAATGAAACAATGGCCTCAATCATACAAATGCATGAATACAAGAAATAAATGGACATATAGAATCAAGCTAATCAAGGATCATAATCATAGAAAGAGAACAATTGCACACAAGAATTAAAAATAAGTGGTTATAAAATGTAACCACATCAATAGGCTCAAGTCTCACAAGCTTGTATTCTTAGTTCAATACATGCTTCACAATGTAAGAATTCAAGCAAGTTTCACCAAAAATTTCCTTCAATCAATTGGGTTGGTGCCCTATAATTAAGTTCCTTGGAAAATCTCAATATTTGACTAAGCATTGTTGTGATTGAAAAATTCAAAAATTTTCCTTAGTTTACCCTTTCCTTTTTCACTTAAAACCAATTTCTTATGCGAAAAGGGTGACTAAGTTTTAACAATTCCAAACATGGTTTCTAATCATAACCACAAACTAAAAAGAAAGATATACGAAAGAAGATATGCAAAAATGTATAAAGAAAAATCCAACTAAAAGTATGGAATCTATCATCCAAAACATCTAAAAATATCCAAAAGCATCAAAATATCTAAAATATCAAGTATATACAAAATGAGATAACTAGGCAGCATAACTAAAGTGTTCACCGGTCTCCTAAAGGTGCCACCGGCTACCTCCCCACACTTAAGATCAAGCATCGTCCTCGATGCTAATCCTGAGGATCAGGGATAGGTACACCGATAGGCTCAGGCTCTGGCTGTGGTACCGGCTGATTCTCTTGTGTCTGAGGTGGTGCCTCCATATGTGCTGGCTCGTCCGCATGAATACCCTCAGTATGTAAATCTGCATGCTCCTCCTCATGGGTCTCCTCATCGGAACCGGAAGACTCTGGTAGAGGGGGTAGCTCAAGGCCCTGGGCCACAAACATCTGGTCAATCCGATCCAGGCGACGCATGATCTGGCGCTTGCTGCTCTCCATGTACCGGAAGAGACGCTGAACTAGTAAGTAAATCGGCTGAGGTGCTGCTGCGGTAGATGCTCCTGCAGGGGCTGATGATGAAGAGGGTCCAGCTCCCTCAACTGCTGCTCTGGCTCGAGATCGGCGACGGGAGGCAGGCTTCTCGTGCACCCAGGATCCCCACGGAATAGTAACTGGCTCCTTCTGAGGGAGCGGTGGAGGTGGTGATACATCATCCTGGTGCCATGGAACACGGGCTCGCTGAATCATCTCAGTAACCATGACTGGGAAAGGAAAGATACCTCGGATGTGGGCTCTCCACATGAACTGCCTGATCAGCTGGAGGTAATAAACCTCTTTCCCCTCCATCACACAGCTGATCAAGATCAACATAGCAACTGGGATCTCTGTGAAGTGAGTCTTAGGCATGATGTAATGAGCAAAGATCTGCTACCAAGTCTTGGCCTCTCGGCTCAGATAACTAATGTGCATCCCCTTGAGTGCCTTGTTATCGGCATCCATAACCCAAGGAGCATCCGGAATGGCTACCACTGCTCTCAATGCCTCAAAATCAAAGGTCATGCAATGAAGGTCTATCTCGGCCTGTATGAATGCATCAGTGTCACTGGTCTTAGGCCGGCAAGTAAGGGCATCCTCAATGGCCTGCTCGGTGATAGGTACCTCAATCCCCCTAACAAGCACCGAGTCAAGGGTATGGCGGAAGAAATTGCAGTAGAACTCCTGCACCCAAGATCGGTTCACCCGGCTCAATTCCCTATCCAGAAAAGCCAAACCCATCCAGTCAATACACTGGTGGATGATGTCGGTCAAATCCGATGGAATAACCAGCTTCTTCTTAGTATTCAGATTCTTTGAATTGTAGCTTGGGAATCTGAGTTCACAGTAGAGATTGGGAATTTTGACCGTATCCTGAGCCGGTAGTAATTGGTTTGCTTTATCTATGTCATTTAGAGGGTTTTGAGCATAGGCAAGCAGTGAGGGAAAAGTGGGGTCTGGTGTTTTCTTCCTCTTTTTGGAAGATGATGCTTTCCCTTTTCTTTTATCTGACATCCTGAAAAAGACAAATATGATAGCAATTAAACATGTAGCACATAGCAATTAATAGTAACTTCAAGATGTAAGATGAATGACAAGCAATCATGATGTGCCTTGAAAACTTGATAAGCAAATAAGCATAAGTGGAAACATAAACCAAGAAATCAATACATCCAACAATGTACACAATTCTTGAAGAATAGGCATATTTATCATCATAACTCAAAAGAATGGTTAATGAGTCGAGTAAAGAGAAATGAAGTGAGTAGGTTAAACAAGTTAGTAAGAGGTGAGATTGATAGTTAGTGTTATGATGAAAGAAAGCTTGCCTAACAAAAGGATTCACAAAATGCATACAATGAGGTGTAATATTGATGATGAAAATGAAATTGCAACGGGGTGCAATGAATTGAAAGGAAATCATCAATGTCATGGTCACGAAGTTGCAATAGTTGGTATTGAAGATATTAAAATGCACTTTGTGTAACTAAAATGAGTAAAAAAAATTAGGTGGAATGAAAAAAAAGTTACACAAGTAGAATGTACCAATTATTATGGAAGAATGAACCATTTTCCAGAAAATAAGCAAGTTGATGTCAAATGATGAATGAAGCATAATGCGAAGATATTTGATCAACTTGAAGGATGATGACATGGAAGGGTTCAAATCATATCATTGGGAACATGTGAATCACAGAAAAGACTAGCCCAGAGTTACCTCAAAATTGAACTCTCTGGATCTTGTAAAACTAACTTTGAAACGTACCAAGTTCAATTCTTAGATAACAAGTTGCTAAATAAGGGTTTTCGGAAATTCGGGCAGCATTCCGGCAGTAATTTGAACGTTCCCGAATAGCAACATAGCACAAATAGTATGATTACAACATCAATTAATCACAACAGCCATGAGATAGCATCCAGGTAGTAAAAATTGAATATAGAGCAAATCAAAATCAGCACTCATCAGACAAGTAATCAAACAGAGAATGAACACGAACGGAGCACTTATCAGGCCTAGAATCCTCTATCCAGATCTAGCTACCTAACAACAAATATATCTATCTAGCCTAGCATGCAGAAACTACATTCTAATTAACTAAAATTAATCAGTAAAGAAAATTAAAGGAAACAGAGTTGAGGCCAGTAACCTGGGGGCAGAGCAGAAAATGGAAATAGAACTGGGATGAACGAGGGTTGAATCAGCAGCATAGTCGCCGCCTTAGAAGGCGGTGACGGCAGAAAGAATGACAGGGAGTGAGGAGGGCCTCACGGTGGCAGAGCAGCAGAGGCGCGCCGGTGGTGGAGGATAGCAGAGGGGGGAGTGAGTGGGTGGGAGAGGTAGAGTGGTTGAGAGGGAGAGGGAGAGAAAGGCAGAGGGGTTGGGCGGCGACGGCGGCGCAGTCACCGGTGGTAACGGGCGGTGGTGATGATGGTGGTTGGTAAGAAGGGAAAAGGGAGGGAGAAAGAAGATGAGAGTGAGAAGAGGGTGCGCGATTCTGCAGCATCCCTCGCGTCTAAGGTTTTCACATCAACATATCGACGCGGGCGCGCACAATGCGCGACCGCGTGAATTGACGGATCTAGGAGCCGACGCGTGCGCGCCTTAGGCGCTAAGGCGTGGATGATGAAAATAGGTAAAGACGCGTGCGCGTACGGTGCACGCACGCGTGCGAGGAGTTGGGCTGGAGGCTTTAGGTTGGCCCAGATTAGGTCTAACTCTCTGGAAAATGGCCTGGAAGTTGCACTACTAAATATGCGCGCACGCGGCATGTGCGCGTCCGCGTACATTGGCAGCTTATCATAAGGCACGCAAACGTGATGCGTGCGCTCGCGTCCTTTCCTTCTCTTGGTATATGGGCGCGCACGCGGCATGTGCGCGTCCGCGCGAGATGAGTTAGGCTGGGGGCTCAAAGTTGGCCCAGATCCAGCGCAACTCTCTGGATATTGGCCCAGAAGTTACAGCAGCAGATCGACGTGGACGCGGTAGGTGTGCGTCCGCGTGCACTTCCATGTAGCTGTATGGACGCACACGCACGTAGTGCGCGTCAGTGTGGGTTGTGTTGGGCTCAGTGCATAGTGTTTGCCCAAGAGAGGCCCAACTTTCTGGAATTTGGGTGATGATGCAGCTACTCAGGGACGCGTACGCGTACGGCATGCGCGCGCGTCTAACCCCTCTCTTTTTTTTAAGAGAAAATGCCTAAAACTCTAAATTGCCCAAAGACTCCCATGGTGCCTACAACTCCATGGTGCCTACAACTCCTTTCCGTCAAAAACCACACACTTTATAAAATGCAAGTTGGTTTTGAGATTTATTCCATCACTACTAAGCACAATATACATGTTAATATGCTAGCAACTAATGTACACAAACAAGCTAATTATGAGATAAAAAACTACCTACAATGGTAACTCAAATCACTTATTAAACAAAACTAGAAGAGAGTAGAAAGAGTTTACCATGGTGGGGTGTCTCCCAGCTAGCACTTTTGGTGGGGTCCTTGCTAGGGTGGCTTATGCTTGAACTCTTCTTCGAATCCCCACCAGTGTTTACACTTCCAATAGCCTTCGGGATCCCAATTTAAACATACAAGGCCTTCAAATAGGCCTAAGCAAGTAACAAGGCCCCTAAGTTGATAGTGCTCTATGTATGTTCCGAGGTCCCATACTTTGTTTGTCAACCCCCTTTCTTCTTGATCTTCATGCTTCCATTTGGGTGGCAAACTTATTGAATTCTCAATTAGGCCTCCAAACATTATCCTAGACCCATGCAATTTGGTTCTACACCACCCATTGCCATTCAACCATGAGCAAGCACCCATCATGAACTTAGAGTGATGTTTCCAACCACTACATGACTCTTTCTTACTCCTCAATCCACAAAGAGCTCTAAGTTGCCCATCCGTCTTAAGCAAACCATATTCAAGTGGGAAAGTAAAGATTAGAGATAAGAATTTTACCCACTTGAATGTTATGTTGGATGGTGACTTAGGAAGGGGTGGTCCCAATGGTCTTGCAAGCTCCACTCCCTTGTACTCTTCCTTGATTACCTTCACCTCTTCACAAGCTTCTTCAATTTCAACCTCATCCTCTTGGTAGCTTCCTTCCAATTCATTCTCTTCTTCATTGCGTACCAACGGTATGGGAGGTTGTGCATCTTCTTCCTTGATCTCAATTTCAAGCCCAATGGGAGGGGATTCAATTGTAGATAAGAAATTCTCAATGATTGAATCCATCTCTCGATCAACTTCTTCCAATCTTTCATTACTCATACTATGCCTTGGAGGTTGCGCATCATCCTCCTCAATATCATTTTCAAGTTTAATGGGAGAGACTTCAACAACTTCCACAAGATCATCAACAATATCACTTGGTATGGAAGTGTTCTCAATCTTGAAATCCACTTCTTGTTTAATTTCCTTTAACTCTTCAACCATTTCTTCTTTTTCAATGATCTCTTCCTCCTCCACTTGTTGCAAGACATATCCCATCTCCTTGTCCTCGTGTTGGGATCCTAAAATCTCCTTCATGCTCATCTCTTCGGTTGATTTCTCACATTCATCCGTAGAGATGCTTTGCTTGTTGTATGAATCCCAAGAATCCATCTTTTGATGGATGGTTGCTTGAAGTCGATCCATTTCTTCCTTGAAACGATCCCTTGATTCTTGTTCCGCCTCACTAACATAAGTAGGATCATATTGCCCTTGGATTAATGGACATTGATATGCTTCCATGGAGGTTTGTGGCGAAGAGGGGAAATCATGATATGGTTGGAAAGGAGGTTCATAAAAGCTTTGAGGTGGGAAGTTATTTTGGTTATTGGTAGAAGGTGGAATTATACGGGACATAGATTCTTGGAGGGTAGAGGTGAAACTAGTGAGTGCGGTTTGGAGCTCTTCTTGCTTTTGAAGGATGATACCAAGTGTATCATTCATGGGGACTTGGTTTGGAGGGTAAAGATGTTAGAGTGGTGGTGATTCAAGGGTTGCTTGTTCATAATCGTCACAAGGGTATGCATAGGGGGAATATAGGTTTGGATTATATGTAGGCAATTGGTGGAAATAAGATGTGGGTTGAGAATACGGTGAATAAAATGATGGTGGTTGAGTGGTATAACCATGATAAGAATCATCATATACATAAGAATGATATGCATTATAGGAAGGATTACCATCATAGTAACTTGAAGGGGAAGGTTGCCATGATGATTGCTCATATGGATGTGGCTCCCTTCCTAAGAATTCATCTCTCCCATAATGTGAGCCATCATTCAAGTTTTCATCGCCTACAAAATAGTCATAGTCATATCCGAAACTACAAGGACGAGAATTCATAATGGAGATCTAAAGCTAATGAAAACTAACAAGCAAGCAAAAGACAGACATATTCACAATATTCACATATTTACATTAACCAAAAACATGGTACTCATGTGCATTCCCCGGCAACGGCGCCATTTTGATAAACGAAATTTTCTACCGGTATAGAAATTATCAAGTAATCAATCGTAGTATAGTCTAAACTGACACAAAATCCATCATTAAACAATTCTACAATCTATAATCGAGAGTATCAATCCCGAGTCGTTCTTCCCTAGGAATGCTACAAGGATGCATGTTATTGGTTAAGTGGTCTTTTGTGGTTTAAAGAGTGTGGCATAAAAGTGCTAATAAAGGAGAACAACAATCAATCAATGTTAAAAGCCTTGGCCAAGGTTGAACATTGGAAGTTCCATCACTATAGCTTCCTTCGATTGTGATAACAAAGGAGTGTTGCTTCACTTAGTTAACCTCCAATCATAGAGAAAAGTCAAGTAAAAGTAACTAACTTGAGTCACAAGTCCTAGTCTTACCCTAGGGAAGTCTAGCTTTAGTGCACTCTAAGTCAATTAGCAATTCTCAATTCTTGATCAACAATTGACATCCATTATTCAAGTGTCTCCAATGACTCAACCACTAGGCCAAGTGAGGGGAGGCTACTCCATATCTAAAGTCGGCATTTTCTCAAAACATTTGGAGAGCAAGAATGAAAGACATAGTAAAATTGAGAGGAAACTTAGAATCAAAGTAATTCAACACAAGAGATTAACAACAATCAACAATGAACAACAATGAAAATGAGATCTTCAATGCATTAATAGAATCCAAAACAACAAAGTTGAGTCTAAGATCTATGAGGATTGAACAATTACAAACACTAATTGAGATTAGAGAAGAGGATCTACAACATGAACAAAGTAAATTGAGAGTTGCAATGGATCTCACCAAGGAATGGTTGAGAATTGAGAAAATGAAGATGAACCCTAGAGAGAGGTTGGAGTCTCTCTCTCTACAAATGTAACTAACTAAAAATATCTAAAAACTTGTAAAATGAGTGTATGGATGTGAATGTGTGTTAATCCCCTTCAATCCTTGATTCTTATATGCAGTTTGGCACCAAAGTTGGCTGCTGAAACCCTCCAAAATCGCCAGGCATGTGTTGCAATAACAGAATCACGTGCAGACTACGACGCGTGCACGCACGGTACGCGTGCGCATCCCTGGCTGATTCCGTAATGTGCGCGCGTGTGCCTTGTGCGCGTGCGCGTGCTTGGCCGAGATCAATTCTTTGGCATTTTGTGCTTCTATCCACTTGCATGCTTCCTTCCTTGATCCTTTGATCCATGCCTAGCCTATTTCAACCTGAGATTACTAGCAAACACATCAAGGCATCTTATGGAATCAAGGATGAATTAAAATTATCAAATTAAAGGCTTAAAAAGCATGTTTTTACACTTAAGCACAAATACGGGAGAGATAACAAAACCATGCTAATTCATAGGCTAAATGCGAGAAAATGTCATCAAAATACTCTAAATTCAAAACAAGATAAACCCTAAAAATGGGGTTTATCAGGGTCTCCTCGAGTAGTCCACTATAATGAACAAACCAACTCTCAACTTCAAAGAAAAGAGCTCGACCTACTTCCGGAAATCCAAGAAAGAGCTCGGATCAGAGAAGAAGCACTAAAACGGCGAATGGCTTCCAGATATAATCAAAGGGTAGTGCCAAGAGGTTTCGCTGAGAATGATCCTATCTTAATCCGAAATGATATTGGAACAACTCGACCCGGGGAAGAAAAGCTGGCAGCCAACTGGAAAGGACCCTACCGAGTCACAGAGGTACTTGGGAAGGGCTACTACAGACTGTCCGAGCTCGAGGGACGAGAATTCCCCAGATCATGGCACGCCTGTAACCTAAGAAGGTACTATAGTTAGATAAAGGTCTCATCACAACATGCACTCTTTTTCCTTAAAAGGTTTTTTAATGAGGCGTCAAGATTGAGATTTAATCCGACTTAAGGGTATGAAAACTCCCGCCTGTATATATTTGCACTTTCTTTAAATAAAATACATTCCAGATATACTACAAGTTCTCAAGACGCATTAATCTGAAGCATTCATCGTCCGATTATAAAGCAACGGATCGAACAGAAAGTGAAGAATAGATTCACTGTACGATCTTGATAGGAATAATCGACCGACAAAGGTGAAAACATGATTCATCTAAAGGTCAATTAAACCAGGACAGAAACCACAATCTACAAATCGGCAAAAGATGAACACAGAATAATGCAAGAAGTTATCGAAAGTGATCCTAAAAAAGAACCTGACAAGGTCTTATGGATTGCTGTATAATAACGTAAAAAGACTGGCCGACACTAAAAAGTCGGACTAAGTCAACCCAAGTTATCAACAAATCCCTGGAAAGAGGTCTGGCCAACCCTATTAAAGAGGAATTGCTATAACTTAGAAGAGATCGACCTAACGAAGTCGGTCTCCTACAAAAACAAGTTGTAAAAGTAATCCCTGAAAGAGACCTGACAAAGGTCCAAGAAAGAGGATTACAAAAATAATTTAGAAGAGATCGACCTAACGAAGTCGGTCTCCTACAAAAATAAGTTGTAAAAGTAATCCCTGAAAGATATCTGACAAAGGTCCAAGAAAGAGGATTACAAAAATAACTTAGAATAGATCGACCTAACGAAATCAGTCTCCTACAAAACAAGTTGTAAGAATAATCCCTAAAAGAGACCTGACAAAGGTCCAAGAAAGAGGATTACAAAAACAACTTATAAGAGATCGACCTAACGAAATCGGTCTCCTACAAAACAAGTTGTAAGAGTAATCACTGAAAGAGACCTGACAAAGGTCCAAGAAAGAGGATTACAAAAACAACTTAGAAGAGATCGACCAAACGAAATCGGTCTCCTACAAAACAAGTTGTAAAAGTAATCCCTAAAAGAGACCTGACAAAGGTCCAAGAAAGAGGATTACAAAAACAACTTAGAAGAGATCGACCTAACGAAATCGGTCTCCTACAAAACAAGTTGTAAGAGTAATCCCTGAAAGAGACCTGACAAAGGTACAAGAAAGAGGATTACAAAAACAACTTAGAAGAGATCGACCTAATGAAATCGGTCTCCTACAAAACAAGTTGTAAGAGTAATCCCTGAAAGAGACCTGACAAAGGTCCAAGAAAGAGGATTACTGATGACATGTCATCATATACCTATTTTTCTATGCTTTTTCATAAAAGAAATTGATGATTTGTGCTTAAATATTGAATGCTTTTATACTTAATTGGTATATTTCCTTGATCTTTTAATTTTATAAATCTTGTAGGAAATAAGAAGAAAAAGAAGAAAAGAAGCACAAAAAAAGGAGAAAAAAAAGAGCTTTGGGACACACTTTGAAGTTGGAGCACACTTTGGAGCCTTAGGCCACGCTTTTAAAACCGTGGCCCATGACCAAATTAAAGGAGAATAGGCAATCAGCACACACTGCCCTACTCTTGCCAAGGGCAGAGCAGTATCGTGATGCAAAGTGAGGTTGGAAGTAAGAATTTTCGCTAAGGTAAAATCTGGGCGCTCACAGCATGACCATGCCTCTTTCAAAGGGCTATAACTTGAGCTACAGACGTCCGATTGATGTGCTTCCAGTTGTGTTGGAAAGCTGACATTCAGAGCTTTCCAACGATATATAGCAATCTATATTTGGCGTACAATTGAGGCATGAGTGAAAGGCATCTTTAAGGGCCAAAAATAAGCGAAAATAAACCAAAGTGCTTCCACCAAGGCTCGAAGCTGGAGCCTCACTCCAAAGCAAAGTAGCGCTCAATTTTCTGCTATGCCCTCTTGGAGAGCAGGGCAATGTCGTGCTCTCTTCATGGAAAATCAAGGAAAAATTGCTCCTCAAGTGCTTTCACCAAGGTTCGAACACAAGACCTTCAAGGAAGTAAAGGCAAGGAGCTTGGGCGCGCACACAACTTGGCACGGCCAGCACCAAGCACGCACGCAATGAGGCCACATGCACCATTTCCTGCTCTGCCCTCCACAAGGGTAGGGCAGCCTCCTGGGAGCAAACAATCATGGGCCAAAATTCAACCAAAATCTCATTTAAATTCAATTCCTCTCCAAATTGAATCAAGGCCAAGCAAACCCATTTCTCCTCAAATCCAAAGCAAGCAAAGCCCACATCATCACTCAAAGGCACATGGATCAATTAAATTAGGATTTCATTTTTGTAATTTGTTTTAATTTCATTTTCATTTTTTCATTTTGTAAAGCCTATATAAAGGCATCAAGGAGCTCGATTGGAAGGGAGGCTGGCTCCATTAGGGAGTAGTAGTAGTAGATAGCTCTCTCTCTTTTAATTTTCCTTTCTATTTGAATTTTGGATTGAGATTGAAAGAAATTCTGTTTTCATTCTCCATCTGCAACATCTCTACTTTGTTCTGCTGCATAATTCAAGGAATTTTGATTTGAATCAAGGCTCTCTTTACTGCTTCCATCTCTAATTTTTGTTCAATCTATTTGCTGTTGAATCAAGGAAGGGCTTGAGATCTAGACTTGTTCTCTAGTCTCTTTGATTCCCTGAGATCTTCAACATTCTTTTAAACTGCTGCAAATTAAGCATCACTTTCTATTTTTAATTCTTCAAGCATTTTTACTTTTCTGTTTGAAATCTGCTGCATCCCATTTCATATTCTAGCTCTTTGCTTGAATGCTCTTTACATTTTCTTGTTGAATTTTAATTTCCAGCACCCCAGCCCCGTTACTTTTCATGCAATTTACTTTTCTTGCAATTTAAGTTTCAGCTATTTTACTTTCTTGTTATTTAAGTTTTATGCAATTTTACTTTCTGCAACATTAAGTTTCCTGTCATTTATAATTCTGTTGGCTACATTTCATCCAATATCCCTTCAATGTTAGCTTGACTAAACTAATCACCCACTAAAGTTGCTTGATCCATCAATCCCTGTGGGATCGACCTCACTCTAAGTGAGTTATTACTACTTGATGCAACCCGGTATACTTGCTGGTTGGATTTGTGTGTTGGAAAATTCGTTTTCCGCAAAAACACCATCAATTACAAAAACAACTTAGAAGAGATCGACCTAACGAAATCGGTCTCCTACAAAACAAGTTGTAAGAGTAATCCCTGAAAGAGACCTGACAAAGGTCCAAGAAAGAGGATTACAAAAACAACTTAGAAGAGATCGACCTAACGAAGTCGGTCTCCTACAAAAACAAGATGTAAAAGTACCCCTGGAAGAGACCTGACAAAGGCTCAAGAAAGAAGATTTCAAAAACAACTTAGAAGAGATCGACCTACCGAAGCCGGTCTCCTACAAAAACAAGTTATAAAAGTAATCTGACAAAGGTCTGGGAATGAGGATTACAAAAATAACTTAGAAGGGGACTAACATAAAGAAATCGGTTATGAGGCGCTAAAAATACGAACAAAAGCAAAGAAACCGAGAAAACAAGTCGGGCCCCCCACAGTCACGGCCCCAAAAGAATCCAAGCTACAAACAATAAGTACGAAAGCAAATCTAAAGAGGCCAGGAAGCAAGATTTCAACAGATACCATAATAAAAAGCATAGTATGAAAAAGCTTAAAGAGGCCACCAAAAACCAACCTCGGAAGCTACTTTTGTCTTTCAAAAAAGTTGCCAGGCAGACAACTAAAAGAGTCAGCAGTTAAGAGAAACAATAAAACAAGTTCAAAAGCCCACAAATCGGGCTATTTACACAAATATTCAGCAAGAAAATCAGCTAAGATCAGGAGCCTTCCCGGCAGCATCAGTACGGGGAGAAGGAGGGCGAGTCTGAAGGGGCACAGCATCTACAGTTCCATCATCCCGGTTCAGAATCTCGCAATCTAAATCAGATGTAACGGGAGGAACCGAGGAGGTCGACACCTTAAAAGAAG
The DNA here is from genome assembly GCF_003086295.3 of Arachis hypogaea. NCBI lineage: Eukaryota > Viridiplantae > Streptophyta > Magnoliopsida > Fabales > Fabaceae > Arachis > Arachis hypogaea. Next base: position 43,943,286 of record NC_092045.1, on the reverse strand, counting down.
GCACTGGGGGAGGGTCAGCATCATCGTCATCCTGGTCATCAGGGACAATTTTACCGTCCCTCACAACATTGTTCAGGCTGACAAGAGTCAAGTCGGCATCAGGAGCAACAATCCAGAACTGCTCCATTAGGTTCTCGAAGGCAGCAGTTACGCTGCCCACAAGGTGACCCTGAAGCTCACCATAATTAGCTCGAGCGGTTTCCAACTCATCCCGGAGGCGCATTAATTCCCTATAAGCTGAGACATAGCTATCTTTATGCTTTAGGGCCATGTCCTCAGCCAACTTCAAAGAAGCAGCCAGGGCAATAGAGCTGGCCTTCTCACCCTTCATCTCCTTCTCCACCTTCGCCAACTTCACCTCTAACTCCTCCTTCAGACCCTTGATCCGATCAAATTCTAACTTGGCCTACTCCATGAAGGATTTGTGGCATAAATCGGAATCCCCTGAACTATTTGGAAAATAGCCGCACTCATATGAGCCATCTTCACACTATTTTTGGTGATAAAATTCAAATGCTTAAGAAGAGACACGTCGTCCATGGAAAGCCCACCATAGGAAGGAGGGCTCAAGAACAACTACAAAAGCGCGCTCGACATCATCAAGCATCTCCCAAGTGTAGCGAGACACTCTTACATCCTTCTGCCACTCCAGAGGGAAGGAGGGCGCATCATTTTCATCAAGAAAAAAGGGGCGGGCCCCCTCAACAGCACGAACCTTAAAGAAATAATTCTTGAAGTCTTTAAAAGACTCATCATACATAGCAAAAACCTTATGGCCCTGGGCAGACCTGAAGGAAACCCAGGAAGCTTTTTTTTTTGAAGAACCGCCGGGCTTGGCGAAAACAAACAAGTAAAGGAAAAGAGTTTGAGAGGGTGTTACATTTAATTCTCGACAGAGAAGCTGAAAAATGTTAATAAAACCCCAGGAATTCGGGTGAAGCTGGGATGGAGCAATGTTACACGACCACAACAGGTCGGTCTCAAAAGCAGTAAAAGGAAAATAAACATTCAACTGACTGAAGAAGTATTCATAAGCATAAAAGAAGGGACGCTCTCCCTCAACAGAAGTTGGAAAGCAAACTCTCTCGTCAGAATCAGGGGCAACAAGCTCTTAATCCTCCTCACGGGCATTGTTACCACAAATCCAATCGCGCTTCCTCAGTTCTGTGCAAAACGCAGCATCCACAACAGAAACACACAACAAAACAAGGGAGTCCAGCCAATCGGACATCTCCTCGGGAACTCTGGAAGACATCTCTACAATGTTATTGCGAGAAGACATGAGGCCAAACAGAGACCATTAAAGATGCAACCTTTTTTAAGAGCAGAAAAAAGCAACCTTCAAATAAACGAGGAACAGACACGGACAAGCAGTATCAAGAACAGAAACAACAAAAACATGCAAAGCCCTAAAGGCACCCAGCAAAAGCAAAAAGGATCATGCAGAAGATAGAAAAACTCTCAGAAAGCACATTTCAACAACTCTAGGGCGCAAGGAAATCAGAAAGATCCAAACTTGTTCAAAAAGAGAGGATCAAAACCAAAACCTCGTCACAAAACCAAAATCAAAGAAAAAGCACGAAAAGGGGACTAACCTGGAGACGGAAGAAACTTCGAAAAAGAGAAGAAACAAAAGTCGCCTAGGAAACCGCCGAGCGACGCCGCTAACGCCAGGAAGCAGAAGCGCAAGCGAAAGATAGAGAGCGAAGAGAGAAGAGGAAAAAGTTACGAAGAGGTTACAAGGAAAATAAAAGGAGAGAAACCATTTTCTGGGTTTTCAAAATCAAAAGAAAAGAGCCCAGGGGAAACGGGGCAAGTAATGTTCAAATTAAAGAAGGCATTAAACCCTCGCACGTTCCCAAAAAAGCGCCGATAGAAAAGCGCACGTCTTTTAGAGGAAACGACCTACATTCAACTGCTACAAAAGAATCAACGAAATGCTTGAGTTCGGCTTCACCAAAGAAGCACCGAAGTCAAAGGACTCGACCTCAAAAAAGAAGACCGAGCTCAAGTAGGGGCACTGTTCATACCCTGGGTCGAACTGTTCGACTCGGGATGTTCGACAGATAAAGCGACCGACCTCTTTAGGTCAGGACAACCCGACCTCTTTTGTAAGAGCTCGGCCAAGTCTACAGGGAAGCCCAAATAAAGGCCCAAATAGAGGAACACGCCCCAAATCTTAAGGCAGCCCAAGCCTACAGAAGGAAGGGCGGTTCTCTTGAAGATAATATGACCTCACTTAAAGATAATATAAAGATAAGATAAGATAACTAATTTATCTTATCCACAGAAGGTCACATCTCACCATTATAAATACACTGGAGCACCCAGGTATAACTCATACTCTGATTCTACTCAATGCCTGTTTAATACCCTTGCTAACTTAAGCATCGGAGTCCCTTGCAGGTACCCCCCACCCTCCGGGGACGAAGGATCAGCAGCACTTTCAGTCCCACAAGTCGGACACACCAGCTCCAGCAGCTATACACCTGCCGGACACGTCGGCTTCGACCAACACAATAGATCTCAATTGAGATCGACCTACAGTTTCAGGTAACCCTTGGAACAGAAACCATGTTTGAATTGTTAAAACTTAGTCACCCTTTTTGCATAAGAAATTGTTTTTGATTGATAAAGAAAAGGGTAAACTAGGGAATCTTTTTTTTGAATTTCTCAATCACAACAATGCTTAGTCAAATATTGAGATTTTCCAAGGAACTTGACTATAGGGCACCAACCCAATTGATTGCAAAAGAATATATTTTTGAAACTTGCTTGAATTCTATATTTTATGAAACATGTATTAAACTAAGAACACAAGCTTGTGAGACTTGAGCCTATTGATGTGGTTACATTTTATAACCACTTATTTTCCATTCTTGTGTGCAATTATTCCCTTTCTATGATTGTGATCCTTGATTTGCTTGATTCTATATATCCATTTATTTATTGTACTCATGCATTTGTATGATTGAGGCCATTATTTCATTAGCTCACTTACCCAAATAGCCTACCTTTTACTCTCCATTGTTAGCCAATTTTGAGCCTACGCTTAACCCACTTGTTCTTAATTTAGCTTATTACAAGCCTTAAAGCAGAAAACCAATGAAAGTCCCTTGCTTGGATCTTTGATTAGCTTAGGCTAGTGTGTGTGAGAATCATTCAAGTGTGGGAACCTTGGGACATTGGGTGAATAAAAGGGTAGTTTTGTATTATCATTGAAAATATTGGGAATTAGGTACATATTCATGTATTGATCAATTGTAAAACCTTATGCATTGAGATTCTTGTATATAAAAAAAAAGAAATGAGGAGAAAAACAAAAAAAAAGAGAGAATCCTCATTATATGAAAAAAAGAAAAGAAAAGCAAAATATAGAAAAAGGAAAAAGAAGAAAAATAGTAAAAGGGGTCAAAACGCCCCAAAGTGAAGCTCAATAAAAGGAATCAATGCATAAGTGTTGTGAATTAAATAGAAAGCATGAGTATGTGAAAAAAAAGTGAGAAATGGGTAGTTAGGTTAGAATTTAATTGTATATGTCATTGCATAGGTTAGGTGGGAAAGTTTAAGCTAATCAAAGATTGAAGTCTTAGTCTACTTAACCATAAATGACCCTACCTTGACCCTAACCCCATTACAACCTAAATAAAAGACTCATAATGAATGTATGCATGCATTGAATATGTGTTGATTGTTAGAAGAAAATCAAATATTGGGAAAGCATGATTAGAAGAGAACTGAGTGAATTAACCATTAAACACTTGAGTGAATAGAGCGGATACACATCCGGTGAGAGTTTAAAAGTTCAATTACATGTGTTCACCCATATTATCTATATTCTCGCAAGCTTGAATTTCTTTTGATAATTCAATACAATTGTGTTTTGGAATTGATCCTTATTGCCCTAGTTCTTGTGCTTACACATGTTGTCTTGGGAATTGATTTGTTTGGACTAAGCATTTGCATTCACTTTAGGTAGTTGCATTTAGATAGGTTCATATAGTATAGTGCATTTAAATAAATGTCATACCCCTTAGTTCCTTCTAATTTTAGCATGAGGACATGCTAAGGTTTAAGTGTGGGGAGGTTGATAAACCCCATTTGTAGGGTTTATCTTGTATTGAATTTAGAGCATTTTATCAACCTTTTGTCACATTTAGCCTATGAATTAGCATGGTTTTGTAATCTCTCCCGTATTTATGCTTAAGTGTAAAAACATTATTTTTAAGCCTTATTTTGATGAATTCTAATTCGTCCTTGATTCCATAAGATGCCTTGATATGTTTGCTAGTAATTCCAGGATTGAAATAGGCTAGGAATGGATCAAAGGAGCAAGGAAGGAATCATACAAGTGGAGAGAAGCATAAAAAGCCAAAGAAACGAGTTCAGCCAAGCACGCGCATGCGCACAAGGCACTCGCGCGCACATTGCGAAATCGGCCAGGGACGCGCACGCGTACCGTGCGCGCACATGTCGCAGTCCATACGTGATATCATTAAAGCAACACGTGCCTGGCAATTTTGGAGGGTTTCTGCAACCAACTTTGGCCCCAAACTGCATATAAGAGCCAAGGATTGAAGGGGAAGGGACATATTGGAGATACTTTAGATACTTAGCTTAGTTTTAGTTTAGAGTTAGTTTTAGAGAGAGAAGCTCTCACTTCTCTCTAGAATTAGGATTAGGTTTAGGTTAATCTCTCCTCTTAGATCTAGGTTTAATTCATGCTTTAATTCACTTTTCCTTTATCAATTCTTACTCTCCTCGTCCTCCTCTTTCTAGTTATGTGCTTTGATAATTGTAATTCTACATTTTGTTTTGGATAGATTGTTGTTCCTTTGTTTTCTTTCAATAATGCAATTTGAGGTAATTCATGATAATTGTGATTTCCTTGATTGTTGTTGTTAATTCTTTGCATTCAATTGTTGTTAGAATTCATTCTTGTTATGATTTACTATACTTTTCTTTTGTACTTTCCAAATGTTTGATTAAATGCTTGGGAGAATGTTAGAATAGAATTTTATGTTCTTGGCTTGAGAAGGTAACTTAGAATTTTATGTTCCAAGTGATTGATAGTTGATAGTCATTGACTCTAGCCTTCACTAAAGCTAGGATTTATGGACTAGGATTGATATAACTCACTTAACTTTTCTTTGCTAATTGATTTAAGGATGACTAAGTGTGATTAATCCTTGCAACTACCATACTTATGGCTAGTGATAATAATGAAGACCCTTGACAACCAAACCTTGCCAAGACCATTTTGTTAATAAAGTTTTCTTACCATTTACTATTCATATTTCTCATCCAAAACCCCAAAATAAACAAGTCCATAACCAATAATAAGAACACTACCCTGCAAGTCCTTTGAGAGACGACCCGAGGTTTAAATACTTCGGTTTATCGATTTTAGGGGTTTGTACTTGTGACAAAAAAAATTTTGTATGAAAGGATTATTATTGGTTTAGAGACTATACTTTACAACGAGATTTCATTTGTGAAATTCTAAACTGTCAAAAATCCAATCATCAATGACCTCACTCAAAGATAAGATAAAGATAAGATAACTAACTTATCTTATCTAAGAAGGTCACTTTACGGCATTATAAATACACTGGAGCACCCAGGTATAACTCATAGTCTGATTTTACTTAATACCTGCTTAATACACTTGCTAGCTTAAGCATCGGAGTTCCTTGCAGGTACTCCCCACCCTCTGGGAACGAAGGATGAGCACCACCACCAAGTCCAACAAGTCAGACACAACAGCTCCAACCAGTACAGAAGATCTCATCCGAGATCGACCTATAGTTTCAGGTAACCCTCAGAACATTGGCGCCATTATCGGGGACCTGGAAGTCATCCCATCATCATGGCGGACGACCATGACAACGACCACACTTCAGATCTAGAAGATAGAACAAGAAGGACTCTTCAAACGCGGGAGCCATGGATGCACTTCAAGACCGTTTAAAACAACTTGAAGAAGAAGCCCTATGTCAATGAGAGGCTAAGAAAGATCTACAGAGGGAAGTAAGGCGACGCCGGGAATTTGAGGACGAACTCCTAAAACTTGAAGCCGATATAAAGACCAAAGCCAACCGATCCCCTCATGAGGACAGCTCCCACAAGGAACAAGATCCATTCACCAAGGAGATCATGAAGACCAAAATACCAAAAGACTTTAAACTCCCAGATATGACCTTATATGACGGCACTACAGATCCCGGTGGTGCACGAAATTGCAATCACACTTTTGCAATTCCGCACAACTAACCAGTAAGTGCACTGGGTCGTCCAAGTAATACCTTACGTGAGTAAGGGTCGATCCCACGGAGATTGTCGGCTTGAAGCAAGCTATGGTTATCTTGTAACTCTTAGTCAGGATATCAATAATTCTCAGGTTTAATTGTGATGAGTAAAAGAACATGAAATAAATACTTGTTTTGCAGTAATGGAGAACAGGCTGAGGTTTTGGAGATGCTCTATCTTCTGGATCTCTGCTTTCCCACTGTCTTCTTCTTCAAGCACGCAAGGCTCCTTCCATAGCAAGCTGTATGTAGGGTTTCACCGTTGTCAATGGCTACCTCCCATCCTCTCAGTGAAAATGTTCAACGCGCTCTGTCACAGCACGGCTATTCATCTTTCAGTTCTCAATCAGGTTGGAATAGAATCCAGTGATTCTTTTGCGTCTGTCACTAACACCCAGCTTTCAGGAGTTTGAAGCTTGTCACAGTCATTCAATCCTTGAATCCTACTCAGAATACCACAAACAAGGTTTAGACTTTCCGGATTCTCTTGAATGCCGCCATCAATTCTAGCTTATACCACGAAGATTTTGATTAAAGAATCCAAGAGATACACACTCAATCGAAAGTAGAATGGAGGTGGTTGTCAGGCACACGTTCATAGGTGAGAATGATGATGAGTGTCACGGATCATCATATTCATCAGGTTGAAGAACAAGTGGTATCTTAGAATGGAAGCAAGCGTGATTGAATGAAAAATAGTAGTAATTGCATTAATCCATCAAGACACAGCAGAGCTCCTCACCCCCAACCATGGGGTTTAGAGACTCATGCCGTAGAAGGTACAATATGAAACGTGTAAAGTGTCATGAGGTAGAGATACAATGTCAAAAGGTCCTATTAATAGTGAACTAGTAACCTATTATATACAGAAATGAGTAAATGACGTAAAAATCCACGTCCGGGGTCCACTTGGTGTGTGCCTGGGCTGAACATTGAAGCTTTTATGTGTAGAGACTTTTTCTGGAGTTAAACGCCAGCTTTTATGCCAGTTTGGGCGTTTAACTCTAATTTTTGTGCCAGTTCCGGCGTTAAACACCGGGAATTCTGAAGTTGATTTGCAACGCCGATTTGGGCCATCAAATCTTGGGCAAAGTATAGACTATTATACATTGCTGAAAAGCGCAGGATGTCTACTTTCCAACGAAATTGAGAGTTCACCAATTGGGCTTCTGTAGCTCCAGAAAATCCACTTCGAGTGCAGGGAGGTCAGAATCCAACAGCATCTGCAGTCCTTTTCTGCCTGCGAATCAGATTTTTGCTCAGGTCTCTCAATTTTAGCCAGAAAATACCTGAAATCACAGAAAAATAGACAAACTTAAAGTAAAGCCTAGAAAAGTGAATTTTAACTAAAAACTAATAAAAATATAATAAAAACTAACTAAAATATTCTAAAAACATACTAAAACAGTGCCAAAAAGCGTATAAATTATCCGCTCATCACAACACCAAACTTAAATTGTTGCTTGTCCCCAAGCAACTGAAAATCAAACAGGATAAAAAGAAGAGAACATACTATAGACTCCAAAATATCAATGAAACTTAGCTCCAATTAGATGAGCGGGACCAGTAGCTTTTTGCCTCTGAATAGTTTTGGCATCTCACTTTATCCTTTGAAGTTTAGAATGATTGGCATCTATAGGAACTCAGAATTCAGTTAGTGTTATTGATTTTCCTAGTTAAGCATGATGATTCTTGAACATAGCTACTTTATGAGTCTTGGCTGTGGCCCAAAGCACTCTGTCTTCCAGTATTACCACCGGATACATACAAGCCACAGACACATAACTGGGTGAACCTTTTTAGATTGTGACTCAGCTTTGCTAGAGTCCCCAATTAGAGGTGTCCAGGGTTCTTAAGCACACTCTTTTTGCCTTGTATCACTTTTTATATTTATTATTTTTTTTTGAATTCACTGCTTTTTCTTGCTTCAAGAATCAATTTGATGATTTTTCAGATCCTCAATAACATGTCTCCTTTTCCATCATTCTTTCAAGAGCCAACAAATTTAACATTCTTTAATCAACAAATTCAAAAGATATATGCACTGTTCAAGCATTCATTCAAAAAACAAAAAGTATTGTCACCACATCAAACTAATTCAACTAGTTTCATTTAAGAAAGGTGATGGATTCATAGGACATTCACAGCTTTAAGGCATAGACACTAAGATACTAATGATCATGTAATAAGACACAAACATAGATAAACATAAGCATAAAAATTCGAAAAACGGAAAATAAAGAAAAGGAGATTAAAGAACGGGTCCACCTTAGTGATGGCGGCTTGTTCTTCCTCTTCAAGATCTTATGGAGTGCTTGAGCTCCTCAATGTCTCTTCCTTGCCTTTGTTGTTCCTCTCTCATGATTCTTTGATCTTCTTTAATTTCATGGAGGAGGATGGAATGTTCTTGGTGCTCCACCCTTAGTTGCCCCATGTTGGAACTCAATTCTCCTAGGGAGGTGTTGATTTGCTCCTAAGAGCTTTGTGGAGGGAAATGCATCCCTTAAGGCATCTCAGGAATTTCATGATGAGGAATTTACTCAAGCTCTTGTTTGCTCCATCCTTTTCTTAGTGATGAGCTTTTGAGATAAATCTCTCCATCTCCCATGACTCGGAGGTGGAAGCTTTTGTCTTCCCTTTCCTCTTTCTAGAGGTTTCTCCGGCCTTAGATGCCATAAATGGTTATGGAAAAACAAAAAGCAATGCTTTTACCACACCAAACTTAGAAGGTTTGCTCATCCTCAAGCAAAAGAAGAAAGAAAGGGGTAGAAGAAGAATAAAATGGAAGAGATGGAGAAGTAGTGTGTATGATGTGTGAAAATGAGGGCGTGAAGATGGGTTTATATAGGGGTGGAGAGAGGGGTAGGGTAGGTGGGATTTTATGAAGGATGGATGTGAGTGGTGAAGAGAATGGTGGGATTTGAAGAGGGATTTTTGGGGAAGAGGTATTGAGGTGATTGGTGAATGGGTGAAGAAGAGAGAGAGTGATGGTGTAGGTGGGGATCTTCTGGGGTCCACAGATCCTGAGGTGTCAAGGATAATTCATCCCTGCACCAAGTAGCAAGCAAAAATGCTCCTTCTGCCAATCCTGGCATTAAACGCCGGGTTGTTGCCCATTTCTGGCGTTTAACGCCAGCTTCTTGCCCATTCCTGGCGTTAAACGCCAGTCTGGTGCCCCTTTCTGGCGTTAAACGCCCAGAATGGTGCCAGACTGGGCGTTAAACGCCCATTTGCTGTCTTCAATGGCGTTTAAACGCCAGCAAATTTTCATCCAGGGTGTGCTATTTTTCTTTCTGTTTTTCATTCTGTTTTTACTTTTTTAATTGATTTTGTGACTTCCCATGATCATCAATCTACAGAAAATATAAATTAAAGGAAAATAGATAAATATAACATTAGGTTGCCTCCCAACAAGTGCTTCATTAATGTCAGTAGCTTGACAGTGGGCTCTCGGGGAGCCTCACAGATACTCAGAGCCATGTTGGAACCTCCCAACACCAAACCTAGAGTTTGAATGTGGGGGTTCAACACCAAACTTAGAAGTTGGTTGTGGCCTCCCAACACCAAACTTAGAGTTTGACTGTGGTGGCTCTGTTTGACTCTATTTTGAAAGAAGCTTTTCATGCTTCCTCTCCATGGTTACAGAAGGAGAACCTTGAGTCTTATAGTTTGCACTGTCTGGAAGCCACGGAGCTTCCTGAATAGCAAACAATTGCTTATCCGAAAAGGTTTCAGAGATCTCAGTAGGAGGGAGGGATGCTCCTGCTACTGGTTCTATCCGGGACAGGTGATCAGCTACTTGATTCTCTGTCCCTTTTCTGTCTCTTATTTCTATATCAAACTCTTGCAGAAGCAACACCCATCTTATGAGCCTGGGATTTGAATCCTGCTTTGTGAGTAGATATCTAAGAGCAGCATGCTCAGTGTACACAATCACTGTAACGACCCAACTTCCAGAACGTCATGATCATACCGAAAGTAAGGCGTTACCAACCTGCTTTCCTTTATTAACTATTTACTATTGAGCCTCTAGTTCGATATTGCGATCCAGTTTTAGTAAAAATACCAGAAAATTTTGTTTTTATTTATCAAATCATATAGCAAGCATCACCAAGTAATAATAATCACATAATTATTAATAGTAATATCTGTCATACAAAAGATTTCAAATAAAACTCACATACAAATCCTATCCCTCTGTATAAAATAAAAGTGTTAAGCAATAAGAGCGACGGAACTTCTATGAAAATAACTCAAGTCATAAATTTAACTCATAAATAAGATCTATAATCTCCCGCAGCTTCAAACGGAGTCTTCGAACCTATGTCACTGAAAAGGTGGAAGATTTTGGGGTGAGAACAAACCACACGTTCTCAGTAGGGAATGGGAATGCCGTAAACGTAATGATTAACATGCAAATAATTAACTCAAGTTTCCAATGTAGTGTTCTTTATCAAACCTTTTCAAATATTTCTTAAGACTTACTTGAAACCGTTTAAATCCCTTTCTTTAAATCATATTACTTACATAAAGTCTCAACCGCATTAGCAATTCATCAGCTACAAATAGCATTCCTCAACCATCACATTAACTAAGTAAATCAGCAACATAAATAATATACCCAAACCTCATTTCACAAATACCATTCCTCAATACTTTACTAAGTTCACAGCATCAACAAAAATATCTAATCAAACACACAAGCAAGTCACTAAGACAAACAGCACAATCACAAAGAAACAAGACAAGCAACACAAATTACAAAGAAATAAAACAAGCAAACACAATCAAATGCAGATGCGCAAATAAGGATGATGCATGTCTAGCCCTAGTGCAGGTAATGAGCTCATTTGTCGGTTACAGACCCGCTCCCGACGTTATCCAGCAACCTCTGTCTGGATAAGGCTTTCCTATTGGCTATACCCCTGTGTACAGGAAATAACCTCTCTGCCACCACAGGGTCCACTGCACGCAGGAAATAACACATCTGCCACTGCAGGGATGTACGCCGACACACCTTCTGTATACAGGAAATAACCCCTCTGCCACTACAGAAATGAAACAGGTGGTCACGGTACTTCTGTAGCAGGAAATAACCCCTCTGCCTTACAGAATCAAAATATAAATCTGTACCGCAGGAAAGCGTTCTCAGTGGTCACACCACCATCTATCTGACTGCCTTCACGCAGCAGATCATCACATAAACATCTCAGGAGTTGCCATAATGCAACAAATGAATAAACACATCTCTTGGGTTGCCTCAAGAAACAAATGACCTTTCAACAGGTCCTCTGCTTTTTATTCTCTTTTATAATCATAAATACGCAAGCGGGACAAAACCCACGTCCTTGTCAACAATTTCATAAACTAAATACCTTTCCTCAAAAGAATCAGTGTAATTATCATCATAAGTTATCATTCTCGTTATTCATCTCCAGTTACATATTCTTATACAATATCTCTCTCTTTCTTTGTTCAATTATGTTGTACAAACCTTACGACTTCCACTTTTGCAACCTCTTAACTCAAACCAATGTTAAAACCATTTTCTAGTCTAATTTTCTTTCAAGAGACTCAAGAAAATCATTTGTTTTAAATTCGTTAAATACTTTCCAAAACATCACCCTCTTACTAAAAGTAACCAAATAAAACTTTTTTTCAAGTTTACCAACTTCTCAAGCACTTAAAAGAAACCATCTTTCTTTACCATTCAAGTTCAAATATTATATATTCATTAAATTTCTAAAAAGTAATCCTTTATTTCAAACCCCAAGCATAACTCTTTTCATGTTGAATAAATCTCAAAATATAACTTCTTTTCATATTAAATCAATCTTAAAATATAGTTTCTTTCCTAGATAATTTAATTTTGAAACATAAACCTTTCTTTAGTAAATCGAAATTAAAATAGAATAATTCTTTTCTTTACTGAATAAAACTCAAATAATATCATTTTTTTTCAAATTCAAAGCTTCTAAAATGACTTTTCAAATAAAACTTTAGATTTTATAAAATTTCAGCAGCACCTCCCCTAAAACTCGGACTTAGCCACCCTTACGGGTTCCCTCTTTTTCCACAAATCACCAGTCCTTTTCCCAACAATTTTCAACTAGATAATTGTCAATCAATCAGACATTCACAATTCATAATATTTAACAAATCAATCATACTCCATAATTTCTGCTAATCCATCAATCCAATCCCACCATTTCATATTTACTTTTCACTTATCATAAAATCCTTTCAAAATTAAATACAATCAATTCTCCATCCATTTATCAGCAACTTCCATAATCATCTCATCATAATTCAGTTTAAGAACTAACATCCTTTCATCAATTAAAATCAGAATCTCACCCAGTCATCATTTATTTTAAAAGTAAACCAGTCTAACTTTAAAAACTCATAACTAATTTTCCAAAACCATTCTTCAATCAGTCACCAACCAAATCCACTACCGTTACAATATATCAAATAACCAGCACATCATTCAATTCAATATAAATCCGTCAAAGATCATAATTTCAGTCAATTTGCAACCATCAAGCAAATCAGCCTATGGCAACCAGCTCAACATAATCAAATAACAGGATTCTCAGTAATTCCAAACAATCAGAAAATCGGTAACAGTTACAGCCTCAAATCAAAATCAGTATCACCAGTTAATCATTCACCGCAACAAAACCAATCACAATTCAAACTCAATTCATCAATCATCAACATGTCAGTTTTTCTCAATAAGTAACTCAACATATTTTCAATTCAGTAAGTAACACAAGCTTAATCACCATCCACTACCATATTTAATTCAAATCATAACTCAGAAAAAAAATCACCACTTACAGCCGCATTTCAACCGATTCCAACCCATCACAAGTTCATTTTACAGCCATTCCAATATATCAAAATTCCAATCCAATATCAAATAATTCAAAATAACTTATTCAAGATCAAAATCTCAGCCAACTCATCATAAAAATCAGTAATTCAAAATACAATTCACAACCAGATTTCAACCAATTCAGCAATATCACATAAGATCAGAATTTCCAACAAATCCATCAAAATTAGAAAACCAATATCAGTCACAGCATTAACCAAAATTAATCTTGTCAAGTTAATTACTTACGATAACAAAACCTAATAACATTCATAGCCATAAACTAAACTCAATAAACCAATTTAGAATATTATCTCAATACCTAACTTAATCCAAATTTTACAACTTCAAACCAAGCTTATTCCTATCAATTAATCATATTTATGAATTATTTGCAATTACTCACTAAACCTCTTTGGCATTCATAAGTTAAAAGCTGTTAATTTCAATTAAAATCCCCTACCTCAAAGTCGAAACTCACGGAAATCACTAAACTCAACAGCTCCATTGGCAGTTCTAACATCCGTTCTGCTCTCTTAGCAGCTACCATGATGATTCTGGGCAGCTCCAGTGATGGTGAAAGGTCTCAGCTTCAGCCAAGCAGCAGCAGTAACAATTCAGAGTAAAGCCAGAGCAACATCAACTCTAGCAGCGGCAGTGGCAACTAGGGAGGCTTCAGCGACAATGACCAACTTCAACGGATCTCCAGCAGCGGCATTAACCAAACATAAGCTTTGATGGCGGGAGAGGCTCCGGCAACTCACGGAAATCACAAGCAGAGGCTGAGCAAAGCAAGAACAGCAGCAGCAATCTTGAAGCCAACAAACAGAAACAACAAGCCAACAGTAGCTCGGGTGGTGGTTGTGACAGTGGCGACAGCATCAACGGCGGGATAGGAAGCAGCAGCGATGACTGGGTGCACAACAGTGACGAGAACTCCTCTTCCTCGTGTTCTACGCGACGACGGCTCCAAGGCAGACCAGCGGCGACGGCGACGACAAGAATGAACGGCGACGAAGGCGGCTGGCTCCAGCGACGGTGACAGGTCATGATGAAGACGACGATGACGACGGCACGGCGGCTTTCTTTGGCGGCAAGCTCGCAGCAGACGCGACGCCACCCTCCTCTGTTTCTTTCTTCCTTCTCGGCGTGGGTGGATGGCACGACGGCGAGCAAGACGCGGCTGGGTGTGACGGAGTGCGGTGGCGGCGCTGCTCCTCCCTCTTCTTCGCTGGCACTCTCTCTTCCTGTCTTCTCCATATGTGTGCGTGCGTGTGTATAGTGAGGAAATGAGTGTGAGTTCGTTGGTGAGGCTGAGAGTGAGAGAGGTAAGTCTGTGTGTGTGTCATGTGGTGAGGGTAACAGCGCTGACTTGGGGATTAAGGGTGAGTGTGTTAGCTGAAGAGGGTGAAAGAGGGGTGGGGTGTGGCTGAGACAAAGGGAAGCTAGGGTTAGGGTTCTTCAATTTGGGAATTAGGGTTTCTGATTCAATTTGGGAAATAGGGTTAGAAATTAGGAATTTTATAAAGTAATATAGATAGATATGAATAGATATTTTGATAAAATTGGAGGATAGGATACTTTTAAAATCAAATGTACTCTATTAAAAATATTTAGAAACATTATTTATCAACATATTGCTAAGTTTAATCAATTATTTCTAATTTACATTATAAAATGAACAAGTTAATTATATTTTGTAAAGTACAATTTAAATTCAAATATCAATTTTCTAGATTAAATCATACAAATCTCTATTAGTTTTCTATCTCTGAAACTTTAATTTCAATTTATAAAATAATTAATTATATTAAAAATTGTACATAAATATTAATTGACGTAAACTTAAAGTATTTATAAAAAATAATCTAATCATTTCTAATAAATTAATTTCTAAGAGTTCAAATTAATAACATAATTCATTCAAAATAGGATTTATTTAAATTAAATTATACAATTATTTCTTATTTTTCATTTATCAAAATTATAATTTCAATTATACCAAATATCTAA
Source organism: Arachis hypogaea (assembly GCF_003086295.3). Classification (NCBI taxonomy): domain Eukaryota; kingdom Viridiplantae; phylum Streptophyta; class Magnoliopsida; order Fabales; family Fabaceae; genus Arachis; species Arachis hypogaea. Next base: position 43,928,085 of record NC_092045.1, on the reverse strand, counting down.
TAAAGATTATATAAGAATTCTAATTACTTTAAACTCCAATTATGATGAAACTCCATTTAATTACCTTTAGTAAAATAATTTTCTTAAAATAAATCACAAATAACTAATTATTTGATTTTCAAAAACTAGGGTTGTTACAATCACTTTTGATCCTACTAAATAAGATCTGAACTTGTCAATGGCATAAACCACTTCAATTAACTCCTTTTCTGTGGTTGTGTAGTTCTTCTGTGCATCATTTAGAATACGGCTGCCATAATAAATGACATGCAGAAGCTTGTTATGCCTTTGTCCCAATACTGCACCAACGGCATGGTCACTGGCATCACACATTAGTTCGAATGGTAGTGTCCAGTCTGGTGCAGAGATAACTGGTGCTGTGACCAGCTTAGCCTTCAGAAGGTCAAACGCCTGCAGACACTCCTTATGAAAGATAAATGGCGTGTCTACAGCTAGCAGATTACTCAGAGGTTTTGCAATTTTTGAAACATCCTTTATAAACCTTCTGTAGATTCCTGCATGCCCCAGAAAGCTTCTGATTGCCTTAACATTGGTAGGTGGTGGTAATTTTTTAATTACTTCAACTTTAGCTTGATCCACCTTTATTCCTTTGTTTGAAATTTTATGCCCAAGGACAATCCCTTCAGTCACCATAAAGTGACATTTTTCCAGTTTAAAACTAGGTTGGTCTCTTGGCATATTTTCAGAACAAGTGCTAGATGGTTAAGGCAGGAGCTGAATGAGTCTCAATATACTGAAAAGTCATCCATGAAGACTTCCATAAATTTTTCTACCATATCTGAGAAGATAGAGAGCATGCACCTCTGAAAGGTTGCAGGTGCATTGCACAGACCAAAAGGCATCCTTCTGTAGGCAAATACTCCAGAAGGACATGTAAATGTTGTTTTCTCTTGGTCTTGAGGATCTACTGCAATTTGGTTGTAACCTGAATAGCCATCCAAAAAGTAGTAATATTCATGACCTGCCAGTCTCTCTAGCATCTAGTCTATGAATAGTAAAGGAAAATGATCCTTCCTGGTGGCTGTATTGAGCCTTCTGTAGTCAATTGGTAGCGCAAAATTGTGAACAATACTTTCTCACAACTCTCATAATCCCCGGTCATGAACCCCAAAAACTTGGTGGCTCAATACCATGGCATTACACAACTTCGCACAACTAACCAGCAAGTGCACTGGGTCATCCAAGTAATAAACCTTACGCGAGTAAGGGTCGATCCCACGGAGATTGTTAGTATTGAAGCAAGCTATAGTCATCTTGTAAATCTTAGTCAGGCAAACTCAAATGGTAATGGTGATGAACGAAAATAACACAAAGGTAAAGATAGAGATACTTATGTAATTCATTGGTAGGAACTTCAGATAAGCGCATGAAGATGCCTTCCCTTCCGTCTCTCTGCTTTCCTACTGTCTTCATCCAATCCTTCTTATTCCTTTCCATGGCAAGCTTAAGCAAGGGTTTCACCGTTGTCAGTGGCTACCTCTCATCCTCTCAGTGAAAGCGATTGCATATGCTCTGTCACAGCATAGTGGAATTCATCTGTCGGTTCTCAATCAGGCCGGAATAGAATCCAGTGATTCTTTTGCGTCTGTCACTAACGCCCCGCCTTCAGGAGTTTGAAGCACGTCACAGTCATTCAATCATTGAATCCTACTCAGAATACCACAGACAAGGTTAGACCTTCCGGATTCTCTTGAATGCCGCCATCAGTTCTCGCCTATACCACGAAGATTCCGATTAAAGAATCCAAGAGATATTCACTGGAGCCTTAGTTGCTTGTAGAACAAAAGTGGTTGTCAATCACCTTGTTCATGGGTGAGAATGATGATGAGTGTCACGGATCATCACATTCATCAAGTTGAAGAACAAGTGATATCTTAGAACAAGAACAAGCGGAATTGAATAGAAGAACAATAGTAATTGCATTAATACTCGAGGTACAGCAGAGCTCCACACCTTAATCTATGGTGTGTAGAAGCTCCACCGTTGAAAATACATAAGCATAAGGTCTAGGCATGGCCGAATGGCCAGCCTCCCAGTGATCTAAGAACTAAAATGTCCAAAGATGATCTAGAGATCTCAAGTGATCAAAAGATTTTTTATACAATAGCAAAAGGTCCTACTTATAGAAAACTAGTAGCCTAAGGTGTACAGAAATGAGTAAATGACATAAAAATCCACTTCAGGGCCCACTTGGTGTGTGCTTGGGCTGAGCAATGAAGCATTTTTCGTGTAGAGACTCTTCTTGGAGTTGAACGCCAGCTTTAGTGCCAGTTTGGGCGTTTAACTCCCATTTGGGTGCCAGTTCCAGCGTTTAACGCTGGGATTTCTGAGGGTGACTTTGAACGCCGGTTTGGGCCATCAAATCTTGGGCAAAGTATGGACTATCATATATTGCTGGAAAGCCCAGGATGTCTACTTTCCAACGCCGTTGAGAGCGCGCCAATTGGGCTTCTGTAGCTCCATAAAATCCATTTCGAGTGCAGGGAGGTCAGAATCCAACGGCATCTGCAGTCCTTTTTAGTCTCTGAATCAGATTTTTGCTCAGGTCCCTCAATTTCAGCCAGAAAATACCTGAAATCACAGAAAAACACACAAACTCATAGTAAAGTCCAGAAAAGTGAATTTTAACTAAAAACTAATAAAAATATACTAGAAACTAACTAGATCATACCAAAAACATACTAAAAATAATGTCAAAAAGTATACAAATTATCCGCTCATCACAACACCAAACTTAAATTGTTGCTTGTCCCCAAGCAACTGAAAATCAAATAAGATAAAAAAGAAGAGAATATGCAATGAATTCCAAAAACATCTGTGAAGATCAGTACTAATTAGATGAGCGGGGCTTTTAACTTTTTGCCTCTGAATAGTTTTGGCGTCTCACTCTATCCTTTGAAATTCAGAATGGTTGGCTTCTTTAGGAACTCAGAGTCCAGATAGTGTTAATGATTCTCCTAGTAAAGTATGATGATTCTTGAACAAAGCTACTTATTGAGTCTTGGCTGTGGCCCAAAGCACTCTGTCTTCCAGTATTACCACCGGATACATACATGCCACAGACACATAATTGGGTGAACCCTTTCAGATTGTGACTCAGCTTTGCTAAAGTCCCCAATTAGAGGTGTCCAGGGTTCTTAAGCACACTCTTATTTGCCTTGGATCACAACTCTTATTTCTCTATATTTTTTTTCGTTTTCTTTTTCTCTTTTCTTTTTTTTCGGTTTTTTTTTTTTGAATAGAAATGCTTTTTCTTGCTTCAAGAATCATTTTTATGATTTTTCAGATCCTCAGTAACATGTCTCCTTTTTCATCATTCTTTCAAGAGCCAACATTCATGAACCACAAATTCAAGATACATACGCACTGTTTAAGCATACATTCAGAAAACAAAAATATTGCCACCACATGAAAATAATTAAACTGTTATAAAATTCAAAATTCATGCAATTCTTTTTCTTCTTCAATTAAGCACATTTTTATTCAAGAAAGGTGATGGATTCATAGGACATTCATAACTTTAAGGCATAGACACTAATGATCACAAGACACAAACATGGATAAACATAAGCATAAAATTCGAAAAACAGAAGAATAAAGAACAAGGAAATCAAAGAACGGGTCCACCTTAGTGATGGCGGCTCTTTCTTCCTCTTGAAGATCCTATGGAGTGCTTGAGCTCCTCAATGTCTCTTCCTTGTCTTTGTTGCTCCTCCCTCATGATTCTTTGATCTTCTCTAATCTCATGAAGGATGATGGAGTGTTCTTGATGCTCCACCCTTAGTTGTCCCATGTTGGAACTTAATTCTCCCAGGGAGGTGTTAAGTTGCTCCCAATAGTTTTGTGGAGGAAAGTGCATCCCTTGAGGAATCTCAGGGATCTCATGATGAGTGGGGTCTCTTGTGTGCTCCATCCTTTTCTTAGTGATGGGCTTGTCCTCCTCAATGGGGGTGTCTCCCTCTATGTCAACTCCAACTGAATAACAGAGATGACAAATGAGATGAGGAAAGGCTAACCTTGCCAAGGTAGATGACTTGTCCGCCACCTTATAGAGTTCTTGGGCTATAACCTCATGAACCTCTATTTCTTCTCCAATCATGATGCTATGGATCATGATAGCCCGGTCTATGGTAACTTCGGACCGGTTGCTAGTGGGAATGATTGAGCGTTGGATGAACTCCAACCATCCTCTAGCCACGGGCTTGAGGTCATGCCTTCTTAATTGAACCGGCTTTCCTCTTGAATCTCTCTTCCATTGGGCGCCCTCTTCACATATGACTGTGAGGACTTGGTCCAACCTTTGATCAAAGTTGACCCTTCTAGTGTAAGGATGTTCATCTCCTTGCATCATAGGCAAGTTGAACGCCACCCTCACACTTTCCGGACTAAAATCCAAGTTTTTCCCCCGAACCATAGTAAGATAATTCTTGGGATTCGGGTTCACACTTTGGTCATGGTTCTTGGTGATCCATGCATTGGCATAGAACTCTTGAACCATCAAGATTTCGACTTGTTGAATGGGGTTGGTAAGAACTTCCCAACCTCTTCTTCGGATCTCGTGTCGGATCTCCGGATATTCACCCTTTTTGAGTGAAAAAGGGACCTCGGGGATCACCTTCTTCAAGGCCACAACTTCATAGAAATGGTCTTGATGCACCCTTGAGATGAATCTCTCCATCTCCCATGACTCGGAGGTGGAAGCTTTTGCCTTCCCTTTCCTCTTTCTAGAGGTTTCTCCGGCCTTGGATGCCATAAATGGTTATGGAAAAACTAAAAGCAATGCTTTTACCACACCAAACTTAAAATGGTTGCTCGTCCTCGAGCAAAAGAAGAAAGAAGAGAGTAGAAGAAGAAGAAATGGAGGAGATGGAGAGGGCTTTGTGTTCGGCCAAAAGGGAGAAGAAGTAGTGTTGAAGGTGTGTGAAAATGAAGGAGTGAAGGAGGGTTTATATAGGAGAGGGGGAGAGAGAGGTTCGGCCATTTGAGGGTGGGGTTGGGTGGGAAAGTGGTTTGAATTTGAATGGTGAGGTAGGTGGGGTTTTATGAAGGATGGATGTGAGTGGTGAAGAGAAAGATGGGATTTGATAGGTGAGGGGTTTTTGGGGAAGAGGTGTTGAGGTGATTGGTGAAGAAGAGAGAGAGTGGTAGGGTAGGTGGGGATCCTGTGGGGTCCACAGATCCTAAGGTGTCAAGGAAAAGTCATCCCTGCACCAAATGGCATTCAAAATCACGTTTTGAGCCATTTCTGGCATTAAACGCCGGGTTGGTGCCCATTTCTGGCGTTTAACGCCAGCATCTTGCCCCTTTCTGGCGTTTAACGCCAGTCTGGTGCCCCTTTCTGGCGTTAAACGCCCAGAATGGTGCCAGACTGGGCGTTAAACGCCCAACAGCTAACCTCACTGGCGTTTAAACGCCAGTGGGTGCGTCCTCCAGGGTGTGCTGTTTTTCTTCCTGTTTTTCATTCTGTTTTTTCTTTTTTCATGGATTTTGTGACTTCTTATGATCATCAACCTACAAAAGACATAAAATAACAAAAGAAAATAGTTAATTATAAAACATTGGGTTGCCTCCCAACAAGCGCTTCTTTAATGTCATTAGCTTGACAGAGGACTCTTATGGAGCCTCAGAAATGCTCAGAACCGTGTTGGAACTTCCCAACACCAAACTTAGAGTTTGAGTCTGGGGGTTCAACACCAAACTTAGAGTTTGGTTGTGGCCTCCCAACACCAAACTTAGAGTTTGACTGTGGGGGCTCTGTGTGGCTCTGTTTTGAGGGAAGCTCTTCATGCTTCCTCTCCATGATGATAGAGGGATATCCTTGAGCCTTAAACACAAAGGATTCTTCATTCACTTGAATGATCAATTCTCCTCTATCAATATCAATCACAGCCCTTGCTGTGGCTAGGAAGGGTCTGCCAAGGATGATGGATTCATCCATGCACTTTCCAGTCTCTAGGACTATGAAATCAGTAGGGATATAATGGTCTTCAACTTTTACCAAAACATCCTCTACAAGTCCATAGGCTTGTTTTCTTGAATTGTCTGCCATCTCTAATGAGATTTTTGCAGCTTGCACCTCAAAGATCCCTAACTTCTCCATTACAAAGAGAGGCATGAGGTTTACACTTGACCCTAAGTCACACAAGGCCTTCTTGAAGGTCATGGTGCCTATGGTACAAGGTATTGAAAACTTCCCAGGATCCTGTCTCTTTTGAGGCAGTTTCTGCCTAGACAAGTCATCCAGTTCCTTGGTGAGCAAAGGGGGTTCATCTTCCCAAGTCTCATTCCCAAATAACTTGTCATTTAGCTTCATGATTGCTCCAATGTATTTAGCAACTTGCTCTTCAGTGACATACTCATCCTCTTCAGAGGAAGAATACTCATCAGAGCTCATGAATGGCAGAAGTAAGTCCAATGGAACCTCTATGGTCTCATTTTGAGCCTCAGATTCCCATGGTTCCTCATTGGGGAACTCATTGGAGGCCAGTGGACGTCCATTGAGGTCTTCCTCAGTGGCGTTTACTGCCTCTTCCTCCTCTCCAAATTCGGCCATGTTGATGGCTTTGCACTCTCCTTTTGGATTTTCTTCTGTATTGCTTGGAAGAGTACTAGGAGGGAGTTCAGTAATTTTCTTGCTCAGCTGACCCACTTGTGCCTCCAAATTTCTAATGGAGGACCTTGTTTCAGTCATAAAACTTTGAGTGGTTTTGATTAGATCAGAGACCATGGTTGCTAAGTCAGAGGTATTCTGCTTAGAACTCTCTATCTGTTGCTGAGAAGATGATGGAAAAGGCTTGCTATTGCTAAACCTGTTTCTTCCACCATTATTGTTGTTGAAACCTTGTTGAGGTCTCTGTTGATCCTTCCATGAGAGATTTGGATGATTTCTCCATGAAGGATTATAGGTGTTTCCATATGGTTCTCCTATGTAATTCACCTATTCTATTGAAGGGTTCTCAGAATCATAAGCTTCTTCTTCAGATGAAGCCTCCTTAGTACTGCTTGGTGCATTTTGCATTCCAGACAGACTTTGAGAAATCATATTGACTTGTTGGGTCAATATTTTATTCTGAGCCAGTATGGCATTCAGAGTGTCAATCTCAAGAACTCCTTTCTTCTGATTGGTCCCATTGTTCACAGGATTCCTTTCAGAAGTGTACATGAATTGGTTATTTGCAACCATTTCAATCAGCTCTTGAGCTTCTGTAGGCGTCTTCTTCAGATGAAGAGATCCTCCAGCAGAGCTATCCAAAGACATCTTGGATAGTTCAGAGAGACCATCATAGAAAATTCCAATGATGCTCCATTCAGAAAGCATATCAGTGGGACACTTTCTGATCAATTGTTTGTATCTTTCCCAAGCTTCATAGAGGGACTCTCCTTCCTTCTGTCTGAAGGTTTGGACTTCCACTCTAAGCTTACTCAATTTTTGAGGTGGAAAGAACTTTGCCAAGAAGACATTGACTAGCTTTTCCCAAGAGTCCAGGCTTTCTTTAGGTTGTGAGTCCAACCATGTTCTAGCTCTGTCTCTTACAGCAAAAGGGAATAGCATAAGTCTGTAGACCTCAGGGTCAACCCCATTAGTCTTGACAGTGTCACAGATTTGCAAGAACTCAGCTAAAAACTGATGAGGATCTTCCAATGGAAGTCCATGGAACTTGCAATTCTGTTGCATTAGAGAAACTAATTGAGGCTTAAGCTCAAAGTTGTTTGCTCCAATGGCAGGGATAGAGATGCTTCTTCCATAGAAGTCGGGAATAGGTGCAGTAAAGTCACCCAGCACCTTCCTTGCATTGTTGGCATTGTTGTTGTTTTCGGCTGCCATGGGTTCTTCTTCTTTGAAGATTTCTGTTAGGTCCTCTACAGAGAGTTGTGCCTTGGCTTCTCTTAGCTTTCGCTTCAAGGTCCTTTCAGGTTCAGGATCAGCCTCAACAAGAATGCTTTTGTCCTTGCTCCTGCTCATAAGAAAGAGAAGAGAACAAGAAAATGTGGAATCCTCTATGTCACAGTATAGAGATTACTTGAGGTGTCAGAGGAAAAGAAAAATAGAAGGCAGAAGTAGAAAATTCGAACTTATCAAAGAAGATGGAGTTCGAATTTTGCATTAAGGAATAGTGTTAGTCCATAAATAGAAGGATGTGAGAAGAGGGGAAGTAATTTTTGAAAATCAAGTAAAAGATTTTGAAAACATTTTGAAAAACACTAATTGATTTTCGAAAATAAAAGTGGGAAAGAAATCAAGTGATTTTTGAAAAAGAATTTGAAATTAGAAATCAAAAAGATTTGATTGAAAGTTATTTTGAAAAAGATGTGGTTAAGAAGATATGATTGGTTTTAAAAAGATGTGATTGAGAAGATATGATTTGAAAAACATTTTTAAAAAAAATTTGATTTTGAAAATTAATGACTTGGCTATCAAGAAAAGATATGATTCAAACATTAAACCTTTCTCAACAGAAAAGGCAACATACTTGAAATGTTGAATCAAATCATTAATTGATAGCAAGTATCTTTGAAAATAGAAAGAAATTGAATTTGAAAAAGATTTGATTGAAAAGATATGATTTGAAAAAGATTTGATTTTGAAAAGATTTTGAAAACTTGAAAAAAATTTGCATTGAAAACAAAATCTTCCCTCTTGTGCCATCCTGGCGTTAAACGCCCAGAATGGTGCACATTCTGGCATTTAACGCCCAAAACTCTACCCTTTTGGGCGTTAAACGCCCAACCAGGCACCCTGGCTGGCGTTTAAACGCCAATCTGTCCTTCTTCACTGGGCGTTTTGAACGCCCAGCTTTTTCTGTATAATTCCTCTACTGTATGTTCTGAATCTTCAATTCTCTGTATTATTGACTTGAAAAGACATAAATTAAAAATATTTTTGGATTTTTAATAATCAAAATGCAACTAAAATCAAATAACAATGCATGCAAGACACCAAACTTAGCAGTTTGTATACTACTGACACTAACAAAATGCATATGAGACACATAAACACTCAAGTCAAGAGGAATTAAAGATCAGAGTAATGAAATCATCAAGAACATCTTGAAGATCACTACGACACATGAATGTATGCAAGAAAAACAGAAACATGCAATTGACACCAAACTTAAAATGAGACTCTAGACTCAAACAAGAAATTTTTGGATTTTATGATTTTCTAAATTTTTTTTTGCTTTTTCGAAAATTAAGTGGAAAAAGAAAATGAAGGTATCAAAATTCTTAATGAGAATTCCAGGAATCATGCAATGTTTAGTCTAAGACTCCGGTCCAGGAATTAGACATGGCTTCACAGCCAGCCAAGCTTTCAAAGAAAGCTTCGGTCCAAAACACTAGACATGGCCAAAGGCCAGCCAAGCCTTAGCAGATCACTGCTCCAATAGCAAGATTGATAGAAATCAACAAGCTCTTGTGATGATAAGTTGAAACCTCGGTCCAATGAAATTAGACATGGCTTCACAGCCAGCCAGATTTCAACAGATCATCATGAAACTCTAGAATTCATTCTTAAGAACTCTGAAGAAAAAAATACCTAATCTAAGCAACAAGATGAACCGTCAGTTGTCCACACTCAAACAATCCCCGGCAACAGCGCCAAAAACTTGGTGCACGAAATTGTGATCAATACTTTTCACAAATCAAATAATCCCCGGTAATGAATCCAAAAACTTGGTGTTCAATACCATGGCATAAACACAACTTCGCACAACTAACCAGCAAGTGTACTGGGTCGTCCAAGTAATAAACCTTACGCGAGTAAGGGTCGATCCCACAGAGATTGTTGGTATGAAGCAAGCTATGGTCACCTTGTAAATCTTAGTCAGGCAAACTCAAATGGATATGGGTGATATACGAATAAAACATAAAGATAAAGATAGAGATACTTATGCAATTCATTGGTGGGAATTTCAGATAAGCGAATGGAGATGCTTGGTCCCTTCCGTCTCTCTGCTTTCCTACTGTCTTCATCCAATCCTTCTTACTCCTTTCCATGGCAAGCTTATGCAAGGGTTTCACCGTTGTCAGTGGCTACCTCCCATCCTCTCAATGGAAACGTTCAACGCACCCTGTCACGGCACGGCTATCCATCTGTCGGTTCTCAATTAGGCCGGAATAGAATCCAGTGATTCTTTTGCGTCTGTCACTAACGCCCCGCCTTCTGGAGTTTGAAGCTCGTCACAGTCATTCAATCATTGAATCCTACTCAGAATACCACAGACAAGGTTAGACCTTCCGGATTCTCTTGAATGCCGCCATCAGTTCTAGCCTATACCACGAAGACTCTGATCTCACGGAATGGCTGGCTCGGTTGTCAGGCGATCAACCATGCATCGTGTATCAGGAATCCAAGAGATATTCACCCAATCTAAGGTAGAACGGAGGTGGTTGTCAGGCACACGTTCATAGGTGAGAATGATGATGAGTGTCACGGATCATCACATTCATCAAGTTGAAGAACAAGTGATATCTTGGAACAAGAACAAGCGGAATTGAATAGAAGAACAATAGTAATTGCATTAATACTCGAGGTACAGCAGAGCTCCACACCTTAATCTATGGTGTGTAGAAACTCCACCGTTGAAAATACATAAGAACAAGGTCTAGGCATGGCCGAATGGCCAGCCTCCCAAAGAGGGTTCAATCATAAAAACATGATCAAAAGCTCTAAATAAAATAGTAAAAGGTCCTATATATAGAGAGCTAGTAGCCTAGGGTGTACAGAGATGAGTAAATGACATAAAAATCCACCTCCGGGCCCACTTGGTGTGTGCTTGGGCTGAGCATTGAAGCATTTTCGTGTAGAGACTCTTCTTGGAGTTAAACGCCAGCTTTTATGCCAGTTTGGGCGTTTAACTCCCATCCTTGTGCCAGTTCCGGCGTTTAACGCTGGGAATTCTGAGGGTGACTTTGAACACCAGTTTGGGCCATCAAATCTTGGGCAAAGTATAGACTATCAAATATTGCTGGAAAGCCCAGGATGCCTACTTTCCAATGCCGTTGAGAGCGTGCCAATTGGGCTTCTGTAGCTCCAGAAAATCCGCTTCGAGTGCAGGGAGGTCAGAATCCAACAGCATCTACAGTCTTTTTTAGTCTCTGAATCAGATTTTTGCTCAGGTCCCTCAATTTCAGCCAGAAAATACCTAAAATCACAGAAAAACACACAAACTCATAGTAAAGTGCAGAAAAGTGAATTTTAACTAAAAACTAATAAAAATATACTAAAAACTAACTAGATCATACTAAAAACATATTAAAAACAATGCCAAAAGGCGTACAAATTATCCGCTCATCAACCTCTCCTAGGCATTATAAAGAGATTCATTATCCTCTTGTTTAAAGCCTTGGATGTCCAGCCTTAGCTGTGTCATCCTTTTTGGAGGGTAAAATTGATTAAGGAATTTGTCTGATAACTGTCTCCATGTTTTTATGCTTGCTATGGGTTGGTTATTCAACCACCTCTTAGCTTGATCTTTTACAGCAAATGGAAACAGTAATAATCTGTAGACATCCTGATCCACCTCTTTATCACGTACTGTGTCAGCAATTTGTAAGAACTGTGCCAGAAACTCAGTAGGTTCTTCCTGTGGAAGACCGGAATACTGGCAATTTTGCTGCACCATGATAATGAGTTGAGGATTTAGCTCAAAGCTGCTTACATTAATGGGAGGTATACAGATGCTACTCCCATACGCAGCTGTAATGGGGTTAGCATATGACCACAGAGTCCTTCTGGACTGCTCAATTCCACTTAGGTCCATGATGGAGAAAGGGAAATGATATGGATTCATAAGTAAAGTATAAAATATTTTTTTAATTAGGAATGACCGAAAATAATAAAATAAAATAGAAGAGAAAATAAAAGAAAATTTTGAAAACTAAAAGAAAATAAAATCAAAGCAAATTGAAAACTAAATTAATTAATTAATAAAAAAATTTTGGAATTAGCAATTAAAAAGATATGATTGAAAATTATTTTGAAAAAGATATGATTGAGAAGATATGATTGCAATAAGAAAAATGATTGAAAAGATATAATTGAAGAAATTGAAAAGATTTGATTTTTGAAAAAGATTTGAAAAGATCAATTTTTGAAATTAGAATTTTGACTTGACTAAAAAAAAGATATGATTTTGAAAATCTTTGACTAATTTAATGCAAAATTTCGAAAATTATGAGTAAAATAAGGAAAGGATATTTTTTTGATTTTTAAATTTTAATGAGGAATGAGAAAAACAACAAAACGACACTAAACTTAGAAATTTCAGATCAAAACAAATAGAACAAACAAGAAAACTTTGAATGTCAAGATGAACACCAAGAACACTTTGAAGATCAAGATGAACACCAAGAACACAATTATTTTTTTAAATTTTTTTAAGTGAATAAAAGCACAAAAGACACTAAACTTAGAATTTTTAGAAAATCAAACACAAATTTTAAAAAATTTAAAGGAAAACACAAAGAAGACACCAAACTTAGAATTTTTAAAGATCAAGAAAGGACTAAGAACATGCAAATTCGAAAAATTAAAAGAAAACAAAAGCATGCAATTGACACCAAACTTAAAATATGAAACTAAACTCAAATAAAAGACTCTAAACCAACAAAAATAAAACAGTCCTAATCTAAGCAACAAGATAAACCATCAGTTGTCCAAACTCGAACAATCCCTGGCAACGGCGCCAAACACTTGGTGCACGAAATTGCAATTACACTTTTGAAAATCCGCACAACTAACCAGCAAGTGCACTGGGTCGTTCAAGTAATACCTTACGTGAGTAAGGGTCGATCCCACGGAGATTGTCGGCTTGAAGCAAGCTATGGTTATCTTGTAACTCTTAGTCAGGATATCAATAATTCTCAGGTTTAATTGTGATGAGTAAAAGAACATGAAATAAATACTTGTTTTGCAGTAATGGAGAACAGGCTGAGGCTTTGGAGATGCTCTAGCTTCTGAATCTCTGCTTTCCTACTGTCTTCTTCTTCAAGCACGCAAGGCTCCTTCCATGGCAAGCTGTATGTAGGGTTTCACCGTTGTTAATGGCTACCTCCCATCCTCTCAGTGAAAATGTTCAACGTGCTCTGTCACAGCACAGCTATTCATCTGTCAGTTCTCAATCAGGTTGGAATAGAATCCAGTGATTCTTTTGCGTCTGTCACTAACACCCAGCCTTCAGGAGTTTGAAGCTCGTCACAGTCATTCAATCCTTGAATCCTACTCAGAATACCACAGACAAGGTTTAGACTTTCCGGATTCTCTTGAATGCCGCTATCAATTCTAGCTTATACCACGAAGATTTTGATTAAAGAATCCAAGAGATACACACTCAATCGAAAGTAGAACGGAGGTGGTTGTCAGGCACACGTTCATTGGTGAGAATGATGATGAGTGTCACAGATCATCACATTCATCAGGTTGAAGAACAAGTGGTATCTTAGAATGAAAGCAAGCGTGATTGAATGAAAAACAGTAGTAATTGCATTAATCCATCAAGACACAGCAGAGCTCCTCACCCCCAACCATGGGGTTTAGAGACTCATGACGTAGAAGGTACAATATGAAACGTGTAAAGTGTCATGAGGTAGAGATACAATGTCAAAAGGTCCTATTAATAGTGAACTAGTAACCTAGGATATACAGAAATGAGTAAATGACGTAAAAATCCACGTCCGGGGTCCACTTGGTGAGTGCCTGGGCTGAGCATTAAAGCTTTTATGTGTAGAGACTTTTTCTGGAGTTAAACGCCAGCTTTTATACCAGTTTGGGCGTTTAACTCCAATTTTTGTGCCAGTTCTGGCGTTAAACGCCGGGAATTCTGAAGCTGATTTGCAATGCCAGTTTGAGCCATCAAATCTCGAGCAAAGTATGGACTATTATACATTGCTGAAAAGCGCAGGATGTCTACTTTCCAACGCAATTGAGAGCTCGCCAATTGGGCTTCTGTAGCTCCAGAAAATCCACTTCGAGAGCAGGGAGGTCAGAATCCAATAGCATCTGCAGTCCTTTTCAACCTGTGAATCAGATTTTTGCTCAGGTCCCTCAATTTCAGCCAGAAAATACCTGAAATCACAGAAAAACAGAAAAACTCATAGTAAAACCCAGAAAAGTGAATTTTAACTAAAAACTAATAAAAATATAATAAAAACTAACTAAAATATACTAAAAACATACTACAAACAGTGCCAAAAAGCATATAAATTATCCGCTCATCACCCGGCCATCATCTCAGCAATTTTAGAAGTAGAATGTACATCACCGATGCATCAGATGCAGTTCGTTGCAAAACCTTTCCGACTACTTTGACAAAAACGGCAATTAGATGGTTCGACAATCTACCTCCTAGGTCCATCTCGAGTTTCGACCACTTGGCCAAGAAATTTTTGGCCATATTCTTTATCCAAAAAGACAAAGCTAAATATGTTCCAAGTTTATTAGGAATCAGGCAAGGAGAACGAGAAACTCTCCGCAACTACGTAGAAAGATTCAAGAAGACATGCCTGGACATACAGAACCTACCAACAGAGGCCGCCATTATGGACCTCATTAATGGCTTACGAGAAGGGCCTTTTAGCCAATCTATATCAAAAAAATACCCCACATCTCTGAACGAGGTGCAGGAACGAGCTGAGAAGCACATCAACATGGAGGAAAACTCCCGATTAGGAGAGACCTCGAAAGCCGAATTCACCTCCCGGGATATGAACAAAGATTCCAAAAGAAGGAAGATCGACAGGGAGAGAAAATAAAAAATACCACAATTACACCCCCATCAGGGTGTCTCTTGTGGATGTTTACAGAGAGGTTTGTAACACCAAAAAAAATACCTCTAGCTCGGCCACTCAAAGGCAAAAAAAGAGGAGGAAACTGGGCTGAATATTATGAATACCATCGGATCCGCGGGCATTCTACCAATGAATGCTTCAATTTAAAAATGTCATAGAAAAACTAGTAAGAGAAGTAAAGCTAGATCGATATTTGGCCACCCGTGAAGATGAGCAAAGAAAAAGAAGAAGAGCAGAAGATGTTGGACAAACCGCGCAATCACCTCGTACACCAGAAAGACATGTCCACATGATAAACGGCAGATTCGCCGGGGGAGGAATCTCGAAGTCATCTCGAAAAAGACATCTCAAAGAGGTATATCATGTCGAAGGGATGGAGGAAGCACCCGACATCCCCGCGATTACTTTCACCAAAAAAGACGCATCCGGCATCGCATTAGGACATGACGATCCCATGGTCATCACTATTATACTGGCAAACACAAATCTCCACCACACGCTGATTGACCAGGGGAGCTCCACCGATATCTTATTCAAAACTGCATTCGACAAACTCGGCTTGGAAGAAAAAGAACTCAGAGCATATCCAGACAGCCTGTTCGGACTAGGAGATACCCCAGTTCAACCAATGGGATACATCTCGCTACACACGACTTTCGGAAAAGGAAGTCAGTCAAGAACACTCAAAATAGATTACATCGTAGTTGACGTAAATTTAGCGTACAATGCCCTAATAGGTCGGACAACGTTGAATCAGCTTGATGCAATAGTCTCAACCCCACATCTATGCATGAAGTTCCAACTGTAGGGGGGATAGCTACGATAAAAGCAGACCAGAAGATGGCGCGCCGCTGTTACAACGAAAGTCTAAACCTTAGAGGCAGAGGAGAAGAATTCCACACGATCGAACTTGGTGGAATTCAGAGGCGGGAAGAACTCCGACCACAACCATAAGGTGAAATCGAGAAAATCCAGATCGGGGATACCCCGGACCAAACGACCAATATCGGCACCCTCCTAAAAGGAGCCATAAAAGAAGCACTCATACAGTTTCTACAAGATAACGTCGACCTCTTTGCGTGGAAGGCCGTAGACATACCCAATATGGCTTGCTAACGTCGTCTTTGTGAAAAAATCAAACGGGAAATGGCGAATGTGCACTGACTACACCGATCTCAACAAAACTTGCCCAAAAGATCCTTACCCACTCCCCAGCATCAACGCACTAGTCGATGCCTCCTCCGGATATTAATACCTCTCGTTTATGGATGCATACTCGGTATACAACCAAATTCTAATGTACCCACCCGACCAAGAGAAAACCTCATTCTTAACCCCAAAGGCAAACTACTGCTACATTGTCATGCCCTTCGGTCTTAAAAATGGAGGAGCCACTTATAAAAGATTAATGAATAAAGTTTTTTCGGACCATATCGGAAAAATCATGAAAGCCTACGTAGACGACATGCTAGTAAAGACACGAAGCGAAGAGATGTTATTATCCGATCTTACCCAAGTATTCGACACTATAAGATGGCATGGTATGCGACTCAATCCCGCAAAATGCACCTTCGCTGTAGAAGCCGGTAAATTCTTGGGTTTTATGATCACACATAGAGGAATCGAGGCAAACCCAGATAAATGTCGGGCCATACTCGACATGAAAAGTCTGACTTGTGTCAAAGAGGTATAACAACTCAATGGGAGGTTGGCAGCCTTGTCCAGATTCCTGGCCAGATCGGCAATAAGATCTCTCTCCTTCTACGCCACTATAAGAAAAGGAAAGGAGTTTGAATGGACAACAGAGTGCGAGCAAGCCTTCCAAGATTTTAAAAGATTCCTGGGACAGCCACCTATACTAACTCGACCTCAGGAAGGAGAGCCATTCATTGTGTACCTCATGGTCAGAAGTCGGGCGATAGCCTCAGCACTAGTCCGAGAAGACGACAGTGGGTAACAGCCTGTATACTTCATCAGCAAAGCATTACAAGGGTCCGAGCTGAACTATCAGAAAATAGAAAAATTTGTTTACGCTCTCATACTAACATCACGACGACTTCGCCCATAATTTCAAGCCCACACCATTAAAGTTCGAACCAACCAGCCCATAAAAGAAATCTTACAGAAAACAGACCTGGCAGGCAGAATCTTGCAATGGGCAGTCGAGTTGTCCGAATTTGATCTTCAATACGAAGCTTGGACGGCCCTCAAATCATAATACCTAGCCGACTTTATTGCGGAATTCACGGACACACCAGAAATCCCCACATAATAGAATCTCTACTTGGACGGTTCCTCAAATAAAACAGGATGCGGCGCGGGTGTGATAATTGAAAGTTACCAGGGAACCCAAATCGAGCTCTCCCTCAAATTCGGGTTCCCTGCCTCAAACAATCAAGTGGAATATGAGGCACTACTAGCTGGTTTGAAGCTGGCTAGGGAGGTTGGAGCTCAAAAGCTTATCATCTTCAGTGACTCACAGGTAGTTACTTCGCAAATAGTAGGAAGCTACCAAGCCAAAGACTCCATCATGAAAAAGTACTTGGACAAAACCAGAGAACAGCTCGGACAATTCGAAGAATATGATGTCCGTCACATACACCGATAACAGAAGGCCCAAGCTGACGTACTCTCAAAACTAGCCAGCACCAAATCAGGGGGCAACAATAGAAGCCTCATCCAAGAAATTCTACAGAATTCATCAATCTTAGAAGAAAAAAAGTCCTGACCATAACAGGTCGCGATCAAGGATGGATGACTCCCATAATTAACCACCTCAAAATAAAAGCACTCCCCACAGAGGAAAAGGAGGCAAAATAGTGTTCTTTTTTGTTCCTTTCCTTGCCGGTGGTTTGGGAGTAGCTTTTTCTTTACCCTTCTTGGTGGCCATCCTATGGAGATCGATATCAACCTCCCCACACTTAAAGATTGCACCGTCCTCGGTGCATGCTGAGATGTGTAAGTGAACGGGTGGCTCTGCAGCTAGTGCTCTTTTTTGTTTCTTTTCTTGCTGGTGGTCTGGGAGTAACTTTCTCTTTACCCTTCTTGGTGGCCATCATGGAAAAGGAAAAAGAAAGTAATATTTAAAGCTAAGGGTTTGAGCAAGGGAGAGGATAGTATAGGTGATAATCAATGCACGGTAAAGAGGGATGTCATTAACACATGGTCATGACTTCATGTGAAAAGTTCATCAATGGAAATATAGCAAGTGCATATGATGGCAATTAAATGTAAGATGTTTATTGGCTTGCCGGCAAGGGCATGAGTAGCATAGATCATGCATTAAATGTCCAAGTTAGATTATCAACCGTTTCAAACTAAAACTCTGTTTTTATTGACAATTATATTTAATCAATAAAATATTGAAGGGATTTTGTGAATAACAGGCATTAGAGTAGTAGAATAGAATAATTTAAAATAATGCACAATGTCATACGGGCTTTTTCACAAACACATAGCATGCATGGTAAATATGTTATTAAAATTATTAAATTGAACTTGCAAGCAACCCTTTAAGAAGTAATAATGGTTGCCAAACAATTCCACAATAATCCATAAGCAAAATGTAAAAGAAAATAATCACCTAATTAAATTTCTAACACCAATTAAAGGAATAAAAAGAAAAAGAGAGAGAAAGAAAATATAGAAAATGAAAGTGAAAAAAAGGAAAAGAAAACATTAAAAATAATAAAAAGTAAAGAAGGAAAAAAGAAAGAAAAGAACCTTGATAATAAAAGTGAAAAATAAGGGAGGAGAAAGTAAAAAGTGGGAAAGAATAAAGAGGGAAGAAGGTAGAAGAAAGAAATAAGAAGGAAAAAGAAAGATTAAGATTTGGGGAAGAAAAGATAAGATATCTTGGCTGATCTGGATAAGCTTTGCGTCGCATGTGACGCGGACGCGTGGTGCACGCGATCGCGTGGTGGGTGATCAGTTCAGGTGACGCGGACACGTGGGTGACGCACACGCGTGACCTAATTTGTGCAATTGGCACGAGTGCAGCCTCGCGTACGCACAATTCTCTGTTTTATACTCATTTTGCCAAATTTTGGGGTGACGCGCACGTGTGAGTGGCCTTATTTTGAAAAATGACGTGGCCGCGTGGGGCACGCCTTCGCGTGGTAGGGCTGATGCTTCCAGCACTATTCCAGCCCCACTCCATCACAACTTGCTGCCATACACCCATTTACGTTGATTTTGCAGGGTCACGCGTGTGCGTGGGTGATGCGCACGCGTAGCGGGCTGGTTTCGCAAAAGACGCGGACGCGTCAGGGACGCGTTCGCGTGGACGCGTTGGTGCCTAAGGCACGCCTCCAGCCACGGTCCCGTGGTACTTTCTGTTTACTTCTCTTTTCTTTCGAATGCACCTTATGACGCGGACGCGTCAGTGTTGCTTGCACGTCGCGTGCCCCCTTTTTTTTAAAATTATATGCAATATGCAGATGCAAATGCAGAATGCAGGTGAATATGCTGACATTATGAATGAACACTAAGAAAAATAGAATAAAATAAAACCTAAGAATAAAAAGGAATGATTATACCATGGTGGGTTATCTCCCACCTAGCACTTTTAGTTCAAGTCCTTAAGTTGGACATTTGGTGAGCTCCGTTTGATGGTGGCTTGTGCTTGAACTCGTCTTGAAACTTTCACCAATGCTTGGACTTCCAATAAGCTCTATCAATACCAAGTAAATTTCTCAAGCTTTGATGGAGTTCTTCACAAGCCTTGATCTCCCAAATTTGATCCTCATATATGATTGGATCCCAAATCTTGTTTCTGCACCCGTCTTCAAGTGGAACATAATGATTCCAACCGAGTGGTAAGCAATCCGAATTCTCACTAAGGCATCCAAACAGCTTCCTAGACCCATTCATTCAAGCTCTACACCAACCCTTGCATTTAGACTTTGAGCGTGCAACCATATGGAACCTTGCATGACAACTCTTACCACGAACCATCTTCCTCTTACTCTTAAAGCCACAAGGAGCTCTAAGTTGACCATCTGCCTCAAGTAAACCATATTCAAGTGGAATGAGAAAGCTAAGGGATATGAATTTTACCCACTTGAATGTTGTATTAGATGGTAATGGCTTTGGGGGAGAGGTCTCCAACAAGTTTGGCAAGGTGATTTCAAGCTCCATTCCCTTGTGCTCTTCTTTGACATCCTCCACCTCTTTGCAAGCTTCTTCAATTCGAACCTCTTCCTCTTGGTAGCTTTCTTCCAATTCAATCTCTTATTCATTGCTTACCAAGGGCATGGGAGGTTGTACTTCTTCTTCTTTAATCTCCATTTCTTGATCAACCCTTTTAGAGTCTTCAACCAGGATATGCCTTGGAGGTTGTACACCCTCATTAACATCAACATCAAGCATCTTGGAAGGAAGCTCTATGACTTGACTTTCCTATGGAGGTTCAGCATCTCCGACGTTTGCAACCGCTTCTTCCTCTTCAATAATTACTGCTTTGTCCAATTGTTTTAGTATAAAATTGTACTCCTTCTTGATGATTTCCTTTCCATGACAACTCCCCTCAACTACTCCTTCATCTCCCAGGGTCTCTGCTATCTCCACATTTTGGGCCTCCTCTTGCTCTAAGACAAAATCAGATTCCTCGTTGATGACTTCCTTCACTAATTTTTCAACCACTCCTTTGACTTCAAGGGTCTCTACTACCTTCATCTGTAGGGCCTCCTCTAGCTTCTTATGAAGTATGAATTCGCGAAGACGATCTCTTTTCTCTTGTTCCTTGTCAATAGCATAGCTAGGATCATCTTGCTCTTGGATTGATGGATGTGGATGCTCTTCCATGGAGGGTGGTGTTGGGATGGAAAGATCATTATGTGGTTGAAAAGGAAGTGCACTAGAGCTTGAGAGTTGATTGTTGGGAGTAGATAATGACTCTATCTAGGAGACGAGAGCTTGTAAAGTGGTATTCATACCGTTTATGGTAGAGTTAAATGTAGTTTGCATGTCTTATACCACCAACCACCTCCATATGATCCTAACCCATATCCACCATACCAACCACCATATGAACCATATCTAGAGCCACCACCATTCCAACACCAATACTCCCATGAACCACAAAGTCCACACACACCACCTCAAGAATTTCACCAATATGAACCACCTTCAAATTACAATACCCTTCCCTCAAACAATGAACCCTATCTTCCACCACCACCTCCCAATGAAGCCCTCATGCTAGAACTGAGAGATCTTAAACCTCGTATCTTAAGGCAACACGAGGAGGTGAAAAGAAGTTTGAGGAGTTAAGAGCTAGGATGGCTATCATGGTAGAAGCCTTTGGCAATATAGTCTCATCTTGCCTAAGCTTGCACAATCAAGAGACTTCCATTGTTGAATGTGGAGAAGCAACCAACGAGCTTAGTAAGGGAGTGAAATTGGAGCTTCAAGGTGGAGAAGAAGAATTAAAGCAAGAAGTGCAACAAGAGGAGAAGGTAGAGATGATTGAACCAAAGGAAGTAGTGGTTGGCACTTTAGGATATATTGAAGAGCCTTCTTCCATAGAGTTTGAAGTTGATGCTGAGGAGGAGAGTGCACAACATCCAAGGCACAATGTGATTGAAGAATTGGAAGTAGTGTCCCAATTAATAGGCCCTCCTATTTATAATGATTTCGCACCAACATATGATCCTTTTGAGTTTGAGGAATCCTTTCCCACTATGCTTGGAATTAATGATGAGGTAGATTTCACTCAACCTCCTATTTATGACTTTAGTGATGGGAAAGACCTAGAAGACATTGTTGAAGAAGAATGTGAGCTTAAGGAAGCTTGGCAAGAGGTAAAGCTTGAAGAACCTTGCCATGTGGTGGAAGCCTCTAGAAGAGGATAGACAGGAGTGGAATGTTCTGTATCAAAACCACTGGGAACTTCTCTACCTAGATTGTCATCTAATCCTTCTTTTGAGTGGGTAAAACCTCGAACTCTTAGCTTTATTATCCCACTTGAATTTGATTTGCTTGAAATGGATGGCCAACTTAGGGCGCTTTGTGGAATGAAGTGTAAGAGGAGAATGTTTAGTGGTTGGCGGTATAAATCTAGGTTCATTATGGTTGGAAGCTCAAAATTGAGGAGCATGGATTGGTGTATTTCTCAATTGAATGGGTCTATGAGGATAGTTTGGTGCTTCAATGAGAATTTATCCCTCTTGCCACTCGGAGGAAATCACCATGATCAACTCAAAGACGGGTCTGAAAACAAAGTGTGGGATCCTGGATCACACAAGGAGAATCAACTTTGGGAGCCCATGGCTTGTGAAGAACTCCATCAAAGCTTGGAAATATTACCTTTGAATGATGAAGCACAATAGAAGTCCAAGCATTGGTGGATGTTCAAGGATGGATTCAAGCACAAGCCACCTTGATGAGAGCTCCCCATAAGTCCAACTTAAGGACAATAAACAAAAGTGCTAGGTGGGAGACACCCCACCATGGTAACATCTTTTCATTTTTCTCTATTGTACATATTGGTAAAATAGGTTTAATTTCATGTTTTGTTTGATTAGTTGAGTTTAATTGGGAGTCTAGTATGTTAAATAAGGTTTTATGATGTTTTGGTAGTTGTTTAGGGGTTTGGAATGCTTTGTTTGGTGCAAAAATATAGAAGAAAATTTTGAAAAATGGAGCACCAACCCACGCATACGCGTCACCCATGCGTACGCGTGCCCCAAGCAAGTTCGACCATCCACACGCACGCGTCATGTATGCGTATGCGTGGATTGGAAGTTTCACCCTTCTATACATTTTCCAGAGAGTTGTGCATAAAGTGTGCCAGACTTGTGTCTGAGACACAAGTCGAACCATGCGTACGTGTGCTTCACACGTACGCGTCGACTCTCTGCTTTGCCATGCACGCGTACGCGTCACACGCACATACGCGCCACTACCATTTTATTAATCCACGCTTACGCGTACATGACGCGCAAGCGTGGATTGCCCTATTTCACCCACCTTGCGTCGACTCTCTACTTTGCCATGCACGCGTACGCGTCACACGCACATACGCGTCACTACCATTTTATTAATCCACGCTTACGCGTACATGACGCGCAAGCGTGGATTGCCCTATTTCACCCACCTTCTTTTCTTCTCCTCTTTTAATTTCTTTCCTTCTTCTATTCTCTATCCACCCTTCAAGCATCATCTAACACTACCAAACACCATCTGTAACGATTTCTTTTAGTTAGTCAGTTACTTGTTTGATTAGTTTAATTTTCATTTAATTTTTTATTTTTCATTATAAGTGTTGGATTATTAATTTTGTTTGCCGTTTATTGCTGCTTAGTATTAATTGATGCTATTTTAGCATAATTTTCTTTGATTGTCATTGTTGGATTCAATTGTTGAGGTTATATTTTGTCACTTGGTTTTGGGTTCTTAATGCTCAATGTTTGTGAACACCAACTACATGTTAGATTGCCTTTAAGCTTCTTAACTCTTTTGAATTGCATGTTTTGGCCACTATGCATTCATCATCCATGGCTAGGTAATTGTATATTATCATTGCATTTTTTTAGGTGATGCTTGTCTATGATTTACCTTATTCACATCACCTATTTCATGCATTGATATTTTTGACTTGTGAAATTGGACCGAAAGCTTACCTAGTGACATTTATTGAGCTTTCTTAGCTTTGTGGACCATGCTTGCTATGTGATTGATTTCCACTTCTATCTTCCCTTTCCTAATTTCCATAGCATCCATGTGTCTCACCTATATGACACTTAGGTATTACAACAACTTTAATATGTGTCATTGATTGTTGTGTAAGTTTCATATACCATTTTATTCACTAAGTCTAATTACACATCAATCAATGTCCATGCATTATCCAATTTCACAATTGCTTGATTAATTGCTTGAATGCTTTCATTCCTTTTCACTACTTATTTGGTTGACTTAACCTACAAGTCTTTTGAAGTATTTTAATCATACTAGAATGAGTGAAGTATGTGTTTTCTTTTTGTATAATTGTGACATGGTTTCTAAATACTAGGGTGTGAGTTCTAAACCGCATGCAAGTTAGGACCCACAGACCTATTTTTCATTAATGTCAGATTAACCCACTCACCCAATTCTAGTGATTTACCTCATTCCAACGATCCATGCTTCCTTGCTTGTGCTTCTAGTTGTCTTATTATCTCCTATTTTCTATTTTTAGGATAGGTCATCATAAGCAAAAATAGAAGCAAGAAAAAAGAACATGCAGCAACCGGTTGACCCACCAGCTAGAGGTGGCAACTAGGAAGGTCGCCGTACCCCCTTGCTCATCTTTGAGTGCATCGAGGATGGTGCAAACTTTTAAGTGTAGGGAGGTCATCTGACCAATCGGCATTTTTGGGTAACAAATTTCTAACCCCAACACTTTTCCATTTCATTTTAGGATTTTTAGTTGCATTTTCTTGCATTGCATATGTATATATTAAGCTTAGTCAAAATAATGAAATTTTTTAAGAATTTTACCTATAGGGCACTCCAATTGATTGAAAAAAAATTTTAGAACTTGCTTGAATTGTACAACTGTGGATCATGTTTTTGAGCTAAGAACACAAGCATGTGAGATTTGAGCCTAATTGTGTGGTTACATCATTTAACCACTTATTTTCATTCTTGTGTGTATTGTTCTCTTTCTATGATTATAATCTTTGATTTGTTTGATTCTATATGTCCATTATTCAATGTATACATGCATTTATATGATTGAGGCCATCATTTCAAATAACTCACTTACCCAAATAGCCTACCTTTTATCTTCCATTGTTAACCAACTTTGAGCCTATGCTAAACCCACTTGTTCTTAATTTTAGCACATTAGAAGCCTAAAGCGAAAAATAATAAATGTCCCTTGTTTGGATATTTGATTAGCTTAGGCTAGTGAGAGTGCTTATCATTCAAGTTTGGGAGAGTTAGGAACATTGGTTGGGATGAAAGTGTATTTTTTATATTTTTGCCAAAATGTTGGGAATTGGGTACATACTCATGTGTTGATTATACGTAAAACCATATGCATCGATACTTTTGTATATGCTTTATTGCAAAAAAATAAATAAATAATACAAAATAAAGAAAAAATATATATCAAAAGAAAAAAATAGAAAAAGAAAGAAAAAGGCAAGAAATAAAAAGGGGACAAAATAACCCAAAGCAAAGCTCAATAAAAATCAATGCATATGTGTGGTGATCACAAAAGGGAATGCATGAGTGTGTGAAAAAGTGAAGAATTGGTAGTTAGGTTAGTACTTAATTGTATAGGTTATTATATAGGTTAGGTGGGAAGTCTAGGTTAATCAAAGATTCAAATCTTAGTCCACTTAACCATATATGACCCTACCTTGACCCTAACCCCATTACAACCTTATGGGAAGTCCTCATGATGATTGTATGAATGCATTGAATAATTGTTGATTGTTAGATGAAAAACAAATCTTGAAAAGCATGATTAGGGGTGAATTGAGTGAATCAACCCCATACACTTGAGTGACTAGAGCGGATACACATCCGTTGAGGGTTCGATCGCTCAATTACATGTTTCCACCCATGATCATCTATTCTAGTAAGTTTGTAAAATCTTTCAATAATTCAATTCAATTGTGGGTTTGATTTGACTGCTATGGCTTTATCCCTTGTACTTATATATGTATTCTTGGAAGTTGACTTATTTTGACCAAGTAGTTACACTCATTTAGATAGATTGCATATAGATAAGTTGCATTTAGGTAGTTTACATTGAATAAACGTTGATACCATTTGTGTCTTTCTTGAGTTTAGCATGAGGACATGCTTAGTTTAAGTGTGGGGAGATTTGATAAACCCCAATTTTGTGGTTTATCTTGTGCCTATCTTAGGGGATTTTATCACATTTTCCCACATTTATTCAACGAAATAGCATGGTTTTGTAATTCTCCCTGATTTTGTACTTAAGTGTAAAAAACATGCTTTTTAAGCCCTTAAATTAGTGATTTTGATTCACCTTAATTCCATTTGATGCCTTGATGTTTTGTTAGTGATTTCAGGATCATGAGGCAAGTATTGGATAGAAGAAATCTAGAGAAAAGCATGCAAAATGGAGAATGCATGAGGAAACAAGGCTTGGGAGTGCATCAATGGACGCGCACGCGCACCAAGCGCGTGTGCGTAGAAGCTGATGAGCGGATAATTTATACGCTTTTTTGCATTATTTTTAAGTAGTTTTTATTGTTTTTTATGCAAAATTCACATTTCTGGACTTTGCAATGAGTTTGTGTATTTTTTTGTGATTTCAGGTATTTTCTGGCTGAAATTGAGGGACCTTAGCAAAAATCTGATTCAGGCTGAAAAAGAACTGCTAATGCTGTTGGATTCTAACCTCCCTGCACTCAAAATGAATTTTCTGGAGCTAAAGAACTTCAAATGGCGCGCTCTCAATTGCGTTGGAAAGTGGATATCCAGGGCTTTCCAGCAATATATAATAGTCGACATTTTATTCGAGTTAAGATGACGCAAACTGGTGTTCAACGCCAGTTCCATGCTGCATTATGGAGTAAAACGCCAGAAACACATCACAAACCAGAGTTAAACACCAAAAACACGTTACAACTTGGCGTTTAACCCCAAAAGAAGCCTCTGCACGTGTAAAGCTCAAGCTCAGCCCAAGCACACACCAAAGTAGGCCCCGGAAGTGGATTTCTGCACTTAGACTTATTTCTGTAAACTCTAGTAGCTAGTTTAGTATAAATAGAACTTTTTACTATTGTACTAAGCGTCTTTTGACCAGGTCTTTTTTCCCTAATTCTGAATTTACATGTTACTTGGGGAGGCTGGCCATTTGGCCATGCCTAGACCTTGCACTTATGTATTTTCAATGGTGGAGTTTCTACACACGATAGATTAAGGTGTGGAGCTCTGCTGTTCCTCGAGTATTAATGCAATTACTATTATTCTTCTATTCAATTCAGCTTATTCTTATTCTAAGATATTCGCTACACTTCAACATGATAAATGTGATGATCCATGACACTTATCATCATTTTCACCTATGAACGCGTGCCTGACAACCACTTCCATTCTACCTTAGATCGAGTGCGTATCTCTTAGCCTCCATTCCAAAAGATCGGAGTTTTTGTGGTATAAGCTAGAATTATTGGTGGCCATTCCTAAGATCCGGAAAGTCTAAACCTTGTCTGTGGTATTTCGAGTAGGATCTGAGATGGGATGACTGTGACAAGCTTCAAACTCGCGAGTGTTGGGCATAGTGACAGACACAAAAGAGACACTGGATTCTATTCCAGCATGATCGAGAACCGACAGATGATTAGCCGTGCGGTGACAGCGCATTTGGACCATTTTCACTAAGAGGAAGGGAGGTAGCCATTGACGCTGGTGAAACCCGAACATACAGCTTGCCATGGAAAGGAGTAAGAATGATTGGATGAAAGCAGTAGGAAAGCAGAGATGCAGATGGAATATAGCATCTTCATGCGCTTATCTGGAATTCCCACCAATGAATTACATAAGTATCTCTATCTTTATTTTATGCTTTATTTATCTTTATATTCGAAAACCATTATAACAATTAGAATCCGCCTGACTGAGATTTACAAGATGATCATAGCTTGCTTCATACCATCAATCTCCGTGGGATCGACCCTTACTCATGTAAGGTTTATTACTTGGACGACCCAGTGCTCTTGCTGGTTAGTTGTGCGAAGTTGTGAAAAAGAGTGAAATTACAATTGTCACTAACTCCCCGCCCTCAGGAGTTTGAAGCTCGTCACAGTCATTCAATCATTGAATCCTACTCAGAATACCATAGACAAGGTTTAGACCTTCCAGATTCTCTTGAATGCCGCCATCAGTTCTAGCTTATACCACGAAGATTCCGATTAAAGAATCCAAGAGATATCTACTCAATCTAAGATAGAACGGAGGTGGTTGTCAGGCACACGTTCATAGTTGAGAATATGATGAGTGTCACGGATCATCATATTCATCCGGGTTACGAACAAGTGATATCTTAGAATGGAAGCAAGCATGATTGAATGAAAAACAGTAGTAATTGCATTAATCCATCAAGACACATCAGAGCTCCTCAGCCCCAACCATGGGGATTAGAGACTCATGCTTTAGAAGATACAATGAGAAACGTGTAAAGTGTCATGATGTCCAGATACAATGTCAAAAGATCCTATTAATAGTAAACTAGTAACCTAGGGTATACAGAAATGAGTAAATGACGTAAAAATCCACTTCTGGGTCCACTTAGTGTGTGCTTGGGCTGAGCATTGAAGCTTTTATGTGTAGAGACGTTTTCTGGAGTTAAACGCCAGTTCTCATGCCAGTTTGGGCGTTTAACTCCAAGTTTTATGCCAGTTCCAGCGTTAAACGCTGGAAATTCTGAGGCTGATTTGCCATGCCGGTTTGGGCCATCAAATCTCGGGCAAAGTATGAACTATTATACATTGCTGGAAAGCCCAGGATGTCTACTTTCCAATGCCGTTGAGAGCGCGCCAATTGGGCTTCTGTAGCTCCAGAAAATTCACTTTGAGTGCAGGGAGGTCAGAATCCAACAGCATCTGCAGTCCTTTTCAGTCTCTGAATCAGATTTTTGCTCAGAACCCTCAATTTCAGCCAGAAAATACCTGAAATCACAGAAAAACACACAAACTCATAGTAAAGTCCAGAAAAGTGAATTTTAACTAAAAAATAATAAAAATATACTAAAAACTAACTAGATCATACTAAAAATATACTAAAAACAATGCCAAAAAGCGTATAAATTATCCGCTCATCACAACACCAAACTTAAATTGTTGCTTGTCCCCAAGCAACTGAAGATCAAAATAGGATAAAAAGAAGAGAATATACTAAAGACTCCAAAATATCAAGGAAACTTAGCTCCAATTAGATGAGCGGGACTAGTAGCTTTTTGCCTCCGAATAGTTTTGGCATCTCACTCTATCCCTTGAAGTTCAGAATGATTGGCATCCATAAGAACTCAGAACTCAGATAATGTTATTGATTCTCCTAGTTAAGTATAATGATTCTTGAACATAGCTAGTGTATGAGTCTTGGCTGTGGCCCAAAGCACTCTGTCTTCCAGTATTACCACCGGATACATACATGCCACAGACACATAATTGGGTGAACCATTTCAGATTGTGACCCAGCTTTGCTAGAGTCCCCAATTAGAGGCGTCCAGGGTTCTTAAGCACACTCTTTTTACCTTGGATCACAACTTTATTTCTTTCTTTTTCTTTCTCTTTCTTTCTTTTTTTCGATTTTTTTTTTTGTATCCACTGCTTTTTCTTGCCTCAAGAATCAATTAGATGATTTTTCAGATCCTCAATAACAGTTCTCTTTTTCCTCATTCTTTCAAGAGCCAACAATTTCTAACATTCTCAAAACAACAAATTCAAGAGACATATGCACTGTTCAAGCATTCATTCAGAAAACAAAAATTATTGTCACCACATCAAACTAATTCAACTAGTTTCAAGGATAAATTTCGAAATCCTGTACTTCTTGTTCTTTTGTGATTAAAGCATTTTTCATTTAAGAGAGGTGATGGATTCATAGGACATTCATAGCTTTAAGACATGAATTTTAAATTTTATTAATTATGAATTAAAAACAAGACTCAAAAATAGATATAAGATTAGACTAGAAAATAAAAATAGAAAACAAAAATTTAAATAGGCTCCTAATGATAGAGGTTTTCACAGAGTTAGGACTCAACAACCTTGATTTTGAGAAGTGGATGCTCCCTCAACTTGAGATGAAAGCTTTTGGCGTTTCAACTCTTGGAGTTCACGCCCCTGCTTCTCTTGTTCCTTCAGCAATTTGCAGAGCATGCAGTTCTGATTCTGCTGTTCTTCCTTCAGTTGCTCCATAGTTTCTTGCAACTTGGTGATAGATGCTTCTAGGCTGGTCCAGTAGTCAATTTTAGGGAATTCAGGGAGGAACTCCTGCGCCCTCCTTTTGATAGAGTTGTCTTGCATTTGTCCTTCCATTGACTTCTTGGTGATTGGATGTTCAATGGGTATGAATTCATCTACTCCCATCTTTACCCCAGCCTCTTTACAGAGCAAGGAGATCAAGCTTGGGTAAGCCAATTTGGCTTCAGTGGAATTTTTATTTGCAATTGTGTAGATCTCACAAGCAATTACATGATGAACCTCCACTTCTTTTCCAAGCATAATGCAATGAATCATCACTGCTCTCTTGATAGTGACCTCAGAATGGTTGCTAGTGGGCAATATGGAACGCCCAATAAAGTCTAGCCAACCTCTTGCAATTGGTTTGAGGTCTCCCCTCTTGAGTTGGTTTGGGACACCCTTAGAATTGGTTATCCACTTAGTTCCAGGGAGGCATATGTCCTCTAAAACTTGATCCAACCCTTTATCTGCTCTCACCATTCTCCTATTAAAGGATTCAGGATCATCTTGCAGTTGAGGTAATTTGAAGGTTTCTCTTATTTTGTCCAGATGGAAGTACATAACTTTCCCTCTGACCATGGTTCTGTAGGTATGGTAAGCAGTTCCAGTCATTCTCTGCTTATCTGTTAGCTACAGATTTTAGTAGAATTCCTGAACCATGTTCCTTCCAACCTTTATTTCAAGATTGGTTAGAACTTCCCATCCTCTGTTTCGAATTTGCTCTTGGATCCCCGGATACTCATCTTCTTTCAGATCAAATTTTACTTCCGGGATCACTGACCTCAAACCCATTATTTTGTGATAATGGTCTTCATGTTCTTTGGTTAAGAACTTCTCTTGATTCCAAAGATTCTTTGGATTATTCTCTTTCTTTCCTCTTAAATTGGTTTGTTTTCCCTTAGGAGCCATGATCTTGATGAATCTTGCCTTAGTGATCACGGAAAAGCACACCAAACTTAGAGGTTTGCTTGTCCTCAAGCAAAAGAAAGGAAAGAAGAGAGAGAGAGGACGAGTAAATTCGAATGGTGTGGGGAATGAGGGGGGTCAAACGTGTATTTATAAGGTGGGGAGGAGAGATTTCGAAAAAAAGAAAAATTTGAAAGAAGAATTGAGAAGATATGGAAAGAATTTGAGAGAAGGGTGAGTTTTTGAACAAGATTTGGGATTGATTTGAGAGAATTGAAGAATGATTTTAGATTTTTGAAAATTTGAAAGTGAATGATGAAAGGTTGAGATGCATTTATGTAGAAAGGTATGGGTAAGAAAAGGAAAGTTTGAAAAAATTTGATTTGAAAACAAAATCTTGGTCCCCCCACCTTTCTGGCGTTAAACGCCCAGAATGGCACCCATTCTGGCGTTTAACGCCCATTTGTTGCCCCTTTTGGGCGTTTAACTAAAACGCCCAGGATGCTGCACACCTGGCGTTAAACGCCCAGAATAGTGCCCATTCTGGCGTTTAACGCCCAAAATGGCACCTTTACTGGCGTTAAACGCCCAGAATGGTGCCCATTCTGGCATTTAACGCCCAAAATGCCCCTTACTGGCGTTTTTTCGCCAGTAAGCTCTTTTTCTCTGCTTTTTGAGCTGAATTCTTCTGTAACTCTGTGAATTCCTTCATTTTTGATACTTGCCTTTGTAAAAACAAAACATATAACCTGCTAATGACTGGGTTGCCTCCCAGCAAGCGCTTCTTTACTATCTTTAGCTGGACTTTTACTGAGAATCACTCAAGTCTCAGTTATGAGCATTCCTGCTCAAAATTGCCTTCAAGATAATGCTTGATTCTCTGTCCATTAACAATGAACTTTTTGTCAAAATCAGTATCCTAAAGCTCAACATATCCATATGGTGACACTCCTGTAATCACATACGGACCCCAGTAGGCTTTATGTTCCAGTTCCACGGGCAGATGATAGGCCTTCCCATACACCAGTTGGTATGGAGAGGTTCCTATAGGAGTCTTGAATGCTGTTCTATATGCCCACAGAGCATCATCCAAGCTCTTTGCCCAATCCTTTCTTCGGGCTATCACAGTCCGTTCCAGGATTCTTTTTAGCTCTCTGTTAGAGACTTCAGCTTGCCCATTTGTCTGTGGATGATATGGAGTTGCCACTTTGTGGCTAATTCCATATCTAACCATAGCAGAGTATAGCTGTTTATTGCAGAAATGAGTGCCCCCGTCACTGATTAGTACTCTGGGAACACCAAACCTGCTGAAGATGTGTTTCTGGAAGAATTTCAACACGGTTTTGGTATCATTAGTGGGTGTAGCAATTGCTTCTACCCACTTAGATACATAGTCCACTGCCACCAGAATGTAAGTGTTTGAGTATGATGGTGGGAATGGACCCATGAAGTCAATTCCCCATACATCAAACAATTCTATCTCTAATATCCCTTGTTGAGGCATGGCATATCCGTGAGGCAAGTTACCAGCTCTTTGGCAACTGTCACAGTTACGCACAAACTCTCGGGAATCTTTATAGAGAGTAGGCCAGTAGAAGCCACATTGGAGGACTTTAGTGGCTGTTCGCTCACATCCAAAATGTCCTCCATACTGTGATCCATGGCAGTGCCATAGGATCCTTTGTGCTTCTTCTCTGGGTACACATCTGCGGATCATTCCGTCTGCACATCTCTTAAAGAGATATGGTTCATCCCAGAGGTAGTACTTAGCATCTGAAATTAATTTCTTTCTTTGCACTCTGCTGTACTCCTGGGGTATGAACCTCACAGCTTTATAATTTGCAATATCTGCAAACCATGGAGCTTCCTGAATGGCAAAGAGTTGCTCATCTGGGAAGGTCTCAGAGATCTCAGTAGAAGGGAGGGACGCCCCAGCTACTGGTTCTATTCGGGATAGATGATCAGCCACTTGGTTTTCTGTCCCTTTTCTGTCTCTTATTTCTATATCAAACTCTTGCAGAAGCAACACCCATCTTATAAGTCTGGGTTTTGAATCCTGCTTTGTGAGTAAGTATTTAAGAGCAGCATGGTCAGTGTACACAACCACTTTGGATCCCACTAAATAGGATCTAAACTTGTCAATGGCATAGACCACTGCAAGTAACTCTTTTTCTGTGGTTGTGTAATTCTTCTGTGCGTCATTTAGAACACGGCTGGCATAATAAATGACGTGCAGAAGCTTGTTATGCCTCTGTCCCAACACTGCACCAATGGCATGGTTACTGGCATCACACATTAGTTCAAATGGCAATGTCCAATCTGGTGTAGAGATGACTGGTGCTGTGACCAGCTTAGCTTTCAGGGTCTCAAATGCCTGCAGACACTATGTGTCAAACACAAATGGTGTGTCAGCAGCTAGCAGGTTACTCAAAGGTTTTGCAATTTTCAAAAAATCCTTTATGAACCTTCTGTAGAATCCTGCATGCCCCAGAAAGCTTCTGATTGCCTTAACATTGGCAGGTGGTGGTAATTTTTCAATTACCTCTACCTTTGCCTTATCCACCTCTATTCCCTTGCTTGAAATTTTGTGCCCAAGGACAATTCCTTCAGTCACCATAAAGTGACATTTCTCCCAGTTTAAAACCAGGTTAGTCTCTTGGCACCTTTTCAGGACAAGTACTAGGTGATTAAGACAGGAGCTGAATGAGTCTCCATATACTGAGAAGTCATCCATGAAGACTTCCAGAAATTTCTCTACCATATCTGAGAAGATAGAGAGCATGCACCTTTGAAAGGTTGCAGGAGCATTACACAGACCAAAAGGCATCCTTCTGTAGGCAAACACGCCAGAAGGGCAAGTAAATGCTGTTTTCTCTTAGTCCTGAGGATCTACTGCAATTTGGTTGTAACCTGAATAGCCATCCAAAAAGCAGTAATAATCATGACCATCTAGTCTTTCTAGCATTTGGTCTATGAATGGTAAAGGAAAATGATCCTTTCTGGTGACTGTATTGAGCCTTCTGTAGTCAATACACATACGCCACCTTGTGACTGTTCTTGTAGGAACCAGTTAATTTTTTTCATTATGAACCACTGTCATGCCTCCCTTTTTGGGGACAACTTGGACAGGGCTCACCCAGGGGCTGTCAGAAATAGGATAAATAATCCCAGCCTCCAGTAATTTAGTGACCTCTTTCTGCACCACCTCCTTCATGGCTGGATTTAGCCTCCTTTGTGGTTGGACCACTGGTTTGGCATTATCCTCCAACAGGATCTTGTGCATGCATCTAGCTGGGCTAATGCCCTTAAGATCACTTATGGACCACCCAAGAGCTGTCTTGTGTGTCCTTAGCACTTGAATCAGTGCTTCCTCTTCCTGTGGATTTAAAGCAGAGCTTATAATCACTGGAAAAGTGTCACCCTTTCCTAGAAATGCATACTTCAGGGATGGTGGTAGTAGTTTGAGTTCAGGTTTGGGAGGCTTATCCTCCTCCTGAGGAATTTTCGAAAATTCCTTTGTTTCCATTGATTCTTCTTGATCAGGTTGAGCATCCTTGAAGATGTCCTCAAGCTCTGATTCTAGGCTTTCAGTCATATTGACCTCTTCTACCAGGAAGTCAATAATGTCAGCGCCCATGCAGTCATTTGGTGTGTCTGGATGCTGCATAGCTTTTACAGCATTCAACTTGAACTCATCCTCATTGACTCTCAGGGTTACTTCCCCTTTTTGTACATCAATGAGAGTTCGTCCAGTTGCTAGGAAAGGTCTTCCTAGAATGAGAGTTGCACTCTTGTGCTCCTCCATTTCCAGCACCACAAAGTCAGTTGGAAAGGCGAATGGCCCAACCTTGACAATCATATCCTCTATTATGCCTAATGGATATTTAATGGAGCCATCAGCAAGTTGGAGGCATATCCGGGTTGGTTTGACTTCTTCAGTCAACCCAAGCTTTCTGATAGTGGATGCAGGTATTAGATTGATGCTTGCTCCAAGATCACATAGGGCTGTCTTGGTGCAAGCACCTTCTAATGTGCATGGTATCATAAAGCTTCCTGGATCTTGAAGCTTTTTTGGTAAGCTTTTTAGAATGACTGCACTGCATTCTTCAGTGAGAAACACTTTTTCAGTTTCTCTCCAATCCTTCTTATGACTTAAGATTTCTTTCATGAATTTAGCATAAGAAGGTATTTTCTCAAGTGCCTCTGCAAACGGAATCTTTATTTCAAGAGTCCTTAGATAGTCTGCAAAGCGGGCAAATTGCTTATCCTGTTCCGCTTGGCGGAGTTTTTGAGGATAAGGCATCTTGGCTTTATATTCTTCAACCTTAGATGCTACAGGTTTATTCCTTACAGAAATGGTTGAAGAAACCTTGTTAGAGGGATTACTGTCAGCACTCTCAGGTGTCTGATCCTCCCTTGGCTTCTGAACGCCAGGATTGGGTGGAAAATGGGCGTTTAACGCCAACTTTTCCCCCTTTTCTAGCGTTTGAACGCCAGAACTGGGCAGGGAATGGGCGTTTAACGCCAGCTTTCCCTCCCTTTCTGGCGTTTGAACGCCAATAACATTCCTCTCTGGGCTCTTACTGTCCTCAGAGGGATTTTGAACAGTGGTTTGGTTATCCCCTGTCAATTGTTCCTTGTTTGGCTTTTTGCTACTTTGAGCAGTGTTATTCAGTGTCTTCCCACTCCTCAGTTGAACTGCTTGACACTCCTCTGTTATCTGTTTATATATTTGCTGTTTTGCTTGATTCAACTGCAGTTCTATGTTCTTGTTAGCAACTTTAGTTTCATGGAGCATTTCTTTAAATTCTGCTAACTGTTCTGTCATCAGGAGCAATTGTTGATTAAGCTCAATCATCTGTTCTTGAGGATTAGGATCAGTGACTACTGTCATGACTTCCTCTTTTGGAGAGAACTCATTGCTATTGTACAAATATTGGTTTCTAGCAATAGTGTCTATAAGCTCTTGAGCCTCTTCAATTGTCTTCCTCATGTGGATAGATCCACCAGCTGAGTGGTCTAAAGACATCTGAGCTTTTTCTGTGAGCCCGTAGTAGAAGATGTCTAACTGTACCCACTCTGAAAACATTTCAGAGGGGCATTTTCTTAGCATACCTCTATACCTCTCCCAGGCATTATAAAGGGATTCATTATCCTCTTGTTTAAAGCCTTGGATGTCCAGCCTTAGCTGTGTCATCCTCTTTGGAGGGTAAAAGTGATTCAGGAATTTGTCTGATAACTGTTTCCATGTCTTTATGCTTGCTGTAGGTTGGTTATTCAACCACCTCTTAGCTTGATCTTTTACAGCAAATGGAAACAGTAATAGTCTGTAGACATCCTGATCCACCTCTTTATCATGTACTGTGTCAGCAATTTGTAAGAACTGTGCCAGAAACTCAGTAGGCTCTTCCTGTGGAAGACCGGAATACTGGCAATTTTGCTGCACTATGATAATGAGTTGAGGATTTAGCTCAAAGCTGCTTGCTTTGATGGGAGGTGTACAAATGCTACTCCCATATGCAGCTGTAATGGGGTTAGCATATGACCCCAGAGTCCTTCTGGACTGATCAATCCCACTTAGGTCCATAATGGATAAAGGGAAATGATATGGATTGCAAATAGATAAATTTTGTTTTTTTTTTTGAATTAACCGAAAAAAATAAAATAAAACAAAAAGAAATAAAAAAAATCGAAAATCAAAAAGAAAATAAGATCAAAGCAAATTGAGAACTGAATCAATTAGTTAATTAAAAAGATTTTGAGATTAGCAATTAGAGAGATATGATTGAAAAATTTTTATGAAAAAGATTTGATTTTTTTGAAAAGAGGAAAGAGAAAAACAACAAAATGACACCAAACTTAAAATTTTTAGAAAATCAAACACTAATTTTCGAAAATTTTTAAGGGAAAAACACAAAGAGGACACCAAACTTAGAATTTTTAAAGATCAAAAAGAAACTAAGGACATGCAAATTCGAAAAACTAAAAGAAAACAAAAGCATGCAATTGACACCAAACTTAAAATATGAAACTAGACTCAACTAAAAGACTCTAAACCAACAAAATTAAAACAGTCCTAATCTAAGCAACAAGATAAGCCGTCAGTTGTCCAAACTCGAACAATCCCCGGCAACGGCACCAAAAACTTGGTGCACGAAATTGCAATCACACCTTTGCAATTCCGCACAACTAACCAGCAAGTGCACTGGGTCGTCCAAGTAATACCTTACGTGAGTAAGGGTCGATCCCTCGGAGATTGTCGGCTTGAAGCAAGCTATGGTTATCTTGTAAATCTTAGTCAGGATATCAGAAATTATCAGGATTGATTGTGAGAAGTAAAAGAACGTGAAATAAGTACTTGTTTTGCAGTAATGGAGAATAGGTTGAGGTTTTGGAGATGCTCCATCTTCTGAATCTCTGCTTTCCTACTGTCTTCTTCTTCAAGCACGCAAGGCTCCTTCCATGGCAAGCTGTATGCAAGGGTTTCACCGTTGTCAGTGGCTACCTCCCATCCTCTCAGTGGAAATGTTCAACGCACCCTGTCACGGCACGGCTATCCATCTGTCGGTTCTCAATCAGGCCGGAATAGAATCCAATGATTCTTTTGCGTCTATCACTAATGCCCCGCCCTCAGGAGTTTGAAGCTCGTCACAGTCATTCAATCATTGAATCCTACTCAGAATACCACAGACAAGGTTTAGACCTTCCGGATTCTCTTGAATGCCGCCATCAGTTCTAGCTTCTACCACGAATATTCCGATTAAAGAATCCAAGAGATATCTACTCAATCTAAGATAGAACGGAGGTGGTTGTCAGGCACACGTTCATAGTTGAGAATATGATGAGTGTCACGGATCATCATATTCATCCGGGTTACGAACAAGGGATATCTTAGAATGGAAGCAAGCATGATTGAATGAAAAACAGTAGTAATTGCATTAATCCATCAAGACACAGCAGAGCTCCTCACCCCCAACCATGGGGTTTAGAGACTCATGCTGTAGAAGATACAATGAGAAACGTGTAAAGTGTCATGATGTCCAGATACAATGTCAAAAGATCCTATTAATAGTAAACTAGTAACCTAGGGTATACAGAAATGAGTAAATGACGTAAAAATCCACTTCTGGGTCCACTTAGTGTGTGCTTGGGCTGAGCATTGAAGCTTTTATGTGTAGAGACGTTTTCTGGAGTTAAACGCCAGTTCTCATGCCAGTTTGGGCGTTTAACTCCAAGTTTTATGCCAGTTCCAGCGTTAAACGCTGGAAATTCTGAGGCTGATTTGCCACGCCGGTTTGGGCCATCAAATCTCGAGCAAAGTATGAACTATTATACATGGCTGGAAAGCCCAGGATGTCTACTTTCCAATGCCGTTGAGAACGCGCCGATTGGGCTTCTGTAGCTCCAGAAAATCCACTTTGAGTGCAGGGAGGTCAGAATCCAACAGCATCTGCAGTCCTTTTCAGTCTCTGAATCAGATTTTTGCTCAGAACCCTCAATTTCAGCCAGAAAATACCTGAAATCACAGAAAAACACACAAACTCATAGTAAAGTCCAGAAAAGTGAATTTTAACTAAAAACTAATAAAAATATACTAAAAAATAACTAGATCATACTAAAAACATACTAAAAACAATGCCAAAAAGCGTATAAATTATCCGCTCATCACGTACCAAGTTGTTGGCGCCATTGAGATCATAATTTCATGCACCAAGTTTTTGGCGTCTTTGCCGGGGATTGTTTGAGTTTGGACAACTGACGGTTCATCTTGTTGCTCAGATTAGGTAATTTTCTTCTTATTTTCTTTTCAAAAAGTTTTCAAAAATCTTTCAAAATGTTTATTTATTTTCGTTTTTTTTTTCAAAAAGAAATTTTTGAAAAAAAAACCAAAAAAATTAATAAAATCATAAAAACTAAAAATATTTTGTGTTTCTTGTATGTTTGGTGTCAATTGCATGTTTTTAAAATTTATCCATTTTTTTGAAAAATTCATGCATGAAGTTCTTCATGATCTTCAAGTTGTTCTTGATAAATCTTCTTCTTTGATCTTCATATTTTCTTGTTTTGTGTCTTTTGTTGTTTTTCATATGCATTCTTTAATTCATAGTGTCTAAGCATTGAAAATTTCTAAGTTTGGTGTCATGCATGTGTTTCTTTTCTTGAAAATTTTTCAAAAATAAGTCTTGATGTTCATCTTGATCTTCAACGTGTTTTTGATGTTCATCTTGACATTCATAAGTGTTCTTGCATGCATCGTGTGTTTTGATTCATAATTTTTATGTTTTGAGTCATTTAGTTATTTTTCTCTCTCACTTCATTAAAAAATTCAAAAAATCAAAAAATATATTTTCCTTATTTTACTCATAATTTTCGAAATCTTTGGGTTGACTTAGTCAAAAAATTTTTAAATAAGTTGTTTCTTGTTAGTTAAGTCAAGATTTCAATTTTAAAAATCTTATATTTTCAAAACTTTTTCAAAAATCAAATCTTTTTTATTTTTCTTTTATATTTTCAAAAATATTTTTAAATTTGATTTTCAAAATCTTTTTCTTAATTTCATTTCAAAATTTCGAAAACTTTACTAGCAATTAATGTGATTGATTAAAAAATTTGAAGTTTGTTACTTTCTTGTTAAGAAAGGTTCAATCTTTAAATTCTGGAATCATATCTTTTAGTTTCTTGTTAGTCAAGTAATCAATTTTAATTTTAAAAATCAAATCTTTCTAAATTTCTTTTTCAAATCTTTTTCAAAATAAATTTCAATCATATCTTTTCAATCATATCTTTTTAATCATATCTTTTTCAAATCATATCTTCTTCAAAATTGATTTCAAAATCTTTTCTAACTTCTTATCTTTTCAAAATTGATTTTCAAATCTTTTTCAACTAACTAATTGACTTTTTGTTTGTTTCTTATCTTTTTCAAAACCACCTAACTACTTTTCTCTCTCATCTTTCGAAAATCACCTTACCCTTTTTTTCAAAATTCTTTTAATTAACTAATTATTTCAAATTTCAATTTTTATTTTATTTCCTCTCTTAATTTTCGAAAATCACTAACCCTTTTTTTAAAAATAATTTTCGAATGTCTCTCTCTCTCTCTCTCTCACTCATCTCTTTCTATTTATTTATTTATTTACTAACACTTCTCTTCATCTTAAAATTCGAACCCTCTCTTCTCTTCTGTGTTCGAATTTCTCTCTTTTTCATTCTTATTCTTCTTTTCTTCTACTCACATAAAGGAATCTCTATACTGTGACATAGAGGATTCCTCTTCCTTTTCTGTTCTCTTCTTTTTCATATGAGCTGGAGCGAGGACAAGGACATTCTTGTTGAAGCAGATCGTGAACCTGAAAGGACTCTGAAGAAGAAGCTAAGAGAAGCTAAAGCACAACAATCCAGAGAAAACCTTACAGAGAATCTCGAAAAAGAAAGAGACATCGCTGAACCCAACAACAATGCAAGGAAGATGCTTGGTGATTATACTACACCTACTTCCAATTTTTATGGAAGAAGCATCTCAATCCTTGCCATTGGAGCAAACAATTTTGAGCTGAAACCTTAACTAGTTACTCTAATGCAACAGAATTGCAAGTTTCATGGACCTTTATCAGAAGATCCTTATCAGTTTTTAAATGAGTTCTTACAGATCTGTGATACTGTTAAGACTAATAGAGTAGATCCTGAAGTCTACAGGCTCATGCTTTTCCCTTTTGTTGTAAGAGACAGAACTAGAACATGGTTGGACTCACAACCTAAATATAGCCTGGACTCTTGGGATAAGCTGGTCACGGCCTTCTTGGCCAAGTTTTTTACACCTCAAAAGCTGAGCAAGCTTAGAGTGGATGTTCAGACCTTCAGGCAAAAAGATGGTGAATCCCTCTATGAAGCTTGGGAAAGATACAAGCAGTTGACCAAAAAGTGTCCTTCTAACATGCTTTCAAAGTGGACCATATTTGGATATATTCTATGATGGTCTATCTGAGTTCTCTATGATGTCACTGGACCATTCTACAGGTGGATCCATTAACCTAAAGAAAACGCCTGCAGAAGCTGAAGAACTTATTCACATGGTTGCAAATAACCAATTCATGTACACCTCTGAGAGGAATCCTGTGAGTAATGGGACGCCTCAGAAGAGGGGAGTTCTTGAAATTGATGGTCTAAATGCCATATTGGATCAGAACAAAATGTTAACTCAGCAAGTCAACATGATTTTTCAGAGTCTGAATGGATCGCAAAATGCATCCAACAGTACTAAAGAAGCATCTTCTGAAGAAGAAGCTTGTGATCCTGAGAACCCTGCAATGGCAGAGGTGAATTACATGGGTGAACCATATGGAAACACCTATAATTCCTCATGGAAAAATCATCCAAATTTCTCATGGAAGGATCAACAAAAGCCTCAACAAGGCTTTAATAATGGTGGAAGAAATAGGTTTAGGAATAGCAATCCTTTTCCATCATCTTCTCAGCAACAGACAGAGAATTCTAAGCAGAGCCCCTCTAGCTTAGCAAACATAGTCTCTGATCTATCTAAGGCCACTTTAAGTTTCATGAGTGAAACAAGGTCCTCCACTAGAAACTTGGAGGCACAAGTAGGTCAGCTGAGTAAGAAAATCACTGAAACTCCTCCTAGTGCTCTCCCACGCAATACAGAAGAGAATCCAAAAAGAGAGTGCAAGGCCATTGATATTATCAAAATGGCCGAATCCAAGGAGGAAGGGGAGGACGTGAATCCCAATAAGGAAGACCTCATGGGACGTCCTCCAGACAGAAAGGAGTTCCCTATTGAGGACCTAAAAGGAATCTGAGGCTCATATAGAGACCATAGAGATTCCATTAAACTTCCTTCTGCCATTCATGAGAACTACTCTTCATCTGAAGATGATGAAGATGTAACTGAAGAGCAAGTTGCTCAATATCTAGGAGCCATCATGAAATTGAATGCCAAGTTGTTTGGTAATGAGACTTGGGAAGGTGAACCTCCCTTGCTCATTAGTAAACTAAATACATGGGTTCAGCAAACTTTACCTTAAAAGAAACAAGATCCTAGTAAATTCTTAATACCCTGTACCATAGGCACCATTACCTTTGAGAAGGCTCTGTGTGACCTGGGGTCAGGTATAAATCTTATGCCACTCTCTGTAATGGAGAAACTGGGGATCTTTGAGGTACAAGCTGCAAAAATCTCATTAGAGATGGTAGACAAGTCAATAAAACAAGCTTATGGATTGGTAGAGGACGTGTTGGTAGAGGTTAAAGGCCTTTACATTCCTGCTGATTTCATAATATTAGACACTGGGAAGGATGAGAATGAATCCATCATTCTTGGAAGACCCTTCCTAGCCACAACAAAAGCTATGATTGATGTTGACAGAGGTGAACTAGTCATTCAATTGATGGGGATTACGTTGTGTTTAAAGCTCAAGGTTATCCTTCTGTAAACATGGAAAAGAGGCACGATAAGCTTCTCTCAATACAGAGTCAAACAAAGCCCCCACAATCAAACTCTAAGTTTAGTGTTGGGAGGCCACAACCAAACTCTAAGTTTGGCGTTGAACCCCTACATTCAAACTCTAAGTTTGGTGTTGGGAGGTCCCAACAATGCTCTGAACATCTGTGAAGCTCCATGAGAGTTCA
Source organism: Arachis hypogaea (assembly GCF_003086295.3). Classification (NCBI taxonomy): domain Eukaryota; kingdom Viridiplantae; phylum Streptophyta; class Magnoliopsida; order Fabales; family Fabaceae; genus Arachis; species Arachis hypogaea. The sequence continues at coordinate 43,885,795 of NC_092045.1, read as the reverse complement.
CTGTCAAGCTATTGACATTAAAGAAGCACTTATTGGGAGGTAACCCAATTTTTATTTATCTATATTTCTATTGTTCTTTTATGTTTTATTAGGTTTATGATCATGTGGAGTCACAAAACAATTGCAAAAATTAAAAACAGAATAAAAAATAGCAGAAAAAAAGCACACCCTGGAGGAAGAGCAGTCTAGCGTTTAAATGCCAGAAACAAGCATCGGTCTGGCGTTTAACGCCAGAAACAAGTACCAAGCTGGCGTTTAACGCCAAAAACAAGCATCAGGCTAGTGTTAAATGCCAGAAACAAGCTACATCTGGGCGTTTAACGCCAGAAACAAGCATCAATCTGGCGTTAAACACTAGAATTGCATACAGAGGGCATTTTACACGCCTAAAAGGTGCAGGGATGAGAAATCCTTGACACCTCAAGATCTGTGGACCCTATAGGATCACCTCAGGATCTATGGACCCCACAGGATCCCCACCTACCCCACTTCTGTCTTCTTCACACATTCCAATAACATTGTATCCTACACCAATCACCTCAATCTCTCTTCCCCATTATGCCTTCACCAATCACATCTATCCACTCTTCCCCAAAAACCCACCTACCTCAAATTCAAAATCTCTTTCCCACCCAAACCCACCATAAATGACCAAACCCTAACCCCTCTCCCTCCACTATATAAACATCTCCTTCCTTCTTCATTCTCACACAACATAACCCTCTCTTACCCCCTTGGTCGAAACCCACACTTCTCTCCCTATCCTCCATATCTTCTTCTTCTTCTTCCATTCTTTCTTCTTTTGCTGGAGGGTGAGCAACATTCTAAGTTTGGTATGGTAAAAGCATAGCTTTTTTACTTTTCCATAACCATTGATGGCACCTAAGGCCAGAGAAACCTCAAGAAAGAGGAAAGGGAAAATAATTGCTTCCACCTCTGAGTCATGGGAGATGGAGAGATTCATCTCAAAAGCCCATCAAGACCACTTCTATGAAGTTGTGGCCAAGAAGAAGGTGATCCCTGAGGTCCCTTTCATGCTCAAGAAAAATAAGTATCCAGAGATCCGACATGAGATCCAAAGAAGAGGTTGGGAAGGTCTTACCAACCCCATTCAACAAGTCAGAATCTTAATGGTTCAAGAGTTATATGCCAATGCATGGATCACTAGGAACCATGATCAAAGTATGAACCCGAATCCAAAGATTTACCTTACAATGGTTTGGGGAAAATGCTTAGATTTCAGTCTGAAGAACGTAAGGTTGGCGTTCCACTTGCCAATAATGCAAGAAAATGCACGCCCCTACACTAGAAGGGTCAACTTTGATCAAAGGTTGGACAAAGCCCTCATGAACATATGTGTAGAAGGAGCTCAATGGAAAAGAGACTCAAGAGGCAATGCAGTTCAATTAAGAAGACTGGACCTTAAGCCTATGGCTAGAGGATGGTTAGAGTTCATCCAACGCTCCATCATTCCTACTAGCAACCGTTCCGAAGCAACTGTGGATTGGGCCATCATGATCCATAGCATCATGATTGGAGAGGAAGTAGAATTTCATGACGTCATCTCTCTAGAACTCTACAAAGTAGCCGAAAAGCCCTCCACCTTGGCAAGGCTAGATTTTCCTCATCTCATTTGCCATCTATGCAACTTAGCTGGAGTTGTCATAGAAGGAGACATCCCCATTGAAGAGGACAAGCTCATCACTAAGAAGAGGATGGAGCAAACAAGAGAGCCCATTCATGGATCTCAAGAGGCGCATGAGGAAGCTCATCATCAAGAAATCCCTGAGATGCCTCAAGGGATGCATTTTCTTCTAAACAACTATTGGGAACAACTCAACACTTCTCTAGAAGGATTGAGTCATAACATGAACCAATTAAGGGTGGAACACCAAGAGCACTCCATCATTCTGAATGAGATTAGAGAATATCAAAGAGCTTTGAGGGAGGAGCAACAAAGGCAAGGAAGAGACATAGAAGAGCTCAAGGACACCATTGGTCCTTCAAGAAGAAGGCACCACCATCACTAAGGTGGACTCATTCCTTAACTTCCTCGATCTTATCTCTCTATTTTTCAGTTTTTGAACTTCATGTTTGTCTATATTTGTGTCTTTATTACATGATTATTAGTGTCTAGTGTCTATTTCTTAAGGCTATAAATAATTCCATGAATCCTTCACCTTTCTTAAATGAAAAATATTTTTAATACAAAAGAACAAGAAGTACATGAGTTTCGAATTCATCCTTGAAATTAGTTTAATTATATTGATGTGGTGACAATACTTTTTGTTTTCTGAATGAATGCTTAAACAGTGCATATTTTTTATCTTGTTGTTTATGAATGTTAAAATTGTTGGCTCTTGAAAGAATGATGAACAAGAGAAATGTTATTGATAATCTGAAAAATCCTAAAATTGATTCTTGAAGCAAGAAAAAGCAGTGAATAACAAAAGCTTGCGAAAAAAACTGGCAAAAAAAATATAAAAGAAAAAGAAAAAGCAAGCAGAAAAAGCCAATAGCCCTTAAAACCAAAAGGCAAGGGTAAAAAGGATCCAAGGCTTTGAGCATTAATGGATAGGAGGGCCCAAAGAAATAAAATCCAGGCATAAGCGGCTAAATCAAGCTGTCCCTAACCATGTGCTTGTGGCATGCAGGTCCAAGTGAAAAGCTTGAGACTGAGTGGTTAAAGTCGTGATCCAAAGCAAAAAGAGTGTGCTTAAGAGCTCTGGACACCTCTAACTGGGGACTTTAGCAAAGCTAAGTCACAATCTGAAAAGGTTCACCCAGTCATGTGTCTCTAGCATTTATGTGTCCAGTGGTAATACTGGAAAATAAAGTGCTTAGGGCTATGGCCAAGACTCATAAAAGTAGCTTGTTCAAGAATCAACATACTTAACTAGGAGAATCAATAACACTATCTGAACTCTGAGTTCCTATGGATGCCAATCATTCTAAACTTCAAAGCATAAAGTGAGATGCCAAAACTGTTCAGAAGTAAGCTTCATTGATATTTTGAGATTTATAGTATATTCTCTTCTTTTTATCCTATTTGATTTTCAGTTGCTTGGGGACAAGCAACAATTTAATTTTGGTGTTGTGATGAGCGGATAATTTATACGCTTTTTGGCATTGTTTTTAGGTAGTTTTTAGTAGGATCTAGCTACTTTTAGGGATGTTTTTATTAGTTTTTATGCAAAATTCACATTTCTGGATTTTACTATGAGTTTGTGTGTTTTTCTATATTTCAGGTACTTTCTGGCTGAAATTGAGGGACCTGAGCAAAAATCTGATTCAAGCTGAAAAAGGAATGCTGATGTTGTTGGATTTTGACCTCTCTGAACTCGAAATGGATTTTCTGGAGCTACAGAACTTCAAATGGCGCGCTCTCAATTATGTTGGAAAGTAGACATCTAGGGCTTTCCAGCAATATATAATAGCTCACACTTTATTCGATTTAAGATGACGCAAACTGGCTTTCAACGGCAGTTTCAGGCTACATTCTGGAGTAAAACACCAGAAACACGTCACAAACCAAAGTTAAACGCCAAAAACACGTTACAACTTGGCGTTTAACCCCAAAAGAAGCCTCTGCACGTGTAAAGCCCAAGCTCAGCCCATGCACACACCAAAGTCGACCGACCTGTTCAGACTAGGATTACTCGACTTCTTTATAAAAGAGGTTGGCCAAACCGCTACAGAGGCCCAAGAAGGCCCAAACAGAGGAACACGACCCAAATCTAAAGGCAGACCAAAGCCTAAAAGGATAAGGGCGGTTTCTTAAAGATAAGAGGACTTCACTCAAAGATAATATAAGATAGCTATCTTATCTCAAGGGAAGATCATTCCATGCCATTACAAAATACACTGGAGCACCTAGGTATAACTCATACTCTGATTCTACTAAAAACCTGCTTAATACCCATCCTAACTTAAGCATCGGAGTTCCTTGCAGGTACCACTACCCTCCGATGACGAAGGATCAGCACCACCACCAAGTCTAACAAGTCAGACACGGCGGCTCTGGCCACCATCATCAAGTCAGACACAACAGCTCCGACCAGTACAGAAGATCTTGTCCGAGATCGACTTACAATTTAAGGTAACCCTCGAAACATTGGCGCCATTGTCGGGGACCCTGGAAGTCATCCCATCATTATGGCGGACAACCTTGACAACGACCACGACTCTGATCTAGAGAACAGGATGCCGCACAAGAATGCGGATGCCACACCAAAGGATACTCCTCAACAAAACAAGGATAAGAGTCCACCAAACTCAGAAATCCTAGAAGCACTTCAGGCTCAACAAGAACGCCTCAAATAACTGAAAAAAAGAGGCTCAGAAGGGAAACTAGGCGATGTAAAGAGTTGGAGAACAAACTATTACGACTTGAAGCAGAATGTATCCCACCGATGCGTCAGATACAATTCGATGCAAAACCTTCCTAACTACCTTAACAAAAGTAGCAATCATGTGGTTTGACAGTTTGCCGCCTAGATCCATCGCAAGTTTTGACGACCTAGCCAAGAAATTCCTCACCAGATTCTCCATCCAGAAGGACAAAACCAAGCATGCCCCCAAGCTTGTTGGGGATCAAGCAAGGAGATCAGGAAAGTCTTCGTAACTACATGGAAAGATTCAACAAAGTGTGTATGGACATACAAAGTCTACCAGCCGAAGCAGCCATTATGGGTCTCATCAATGGCTTACAAGAGGGACCTTTTAGTCATTCCATATCAAAGAAACATCACATATCTCTGAATGAAATACAATAACGAGCAGAGAAGTACATCAACATGAAAGAAAACTCTCGACTAGGAGAGACCTCAAAATCCAAAACTTTTACTCCTCCCTAAATAAGGATAAAGAGTCCAAGAAAAAAGAAGATCAGCATGGAGAGAATATTAAGAAATACCACAATTATACCCCTCTCCGGTGTCTCTCGTGGAAGACTACGGAGAAGTATAGCACACTGAAAAGATCCCACCACCTCGTCCACTTAAAAGCAAAAAGGGAGGAAAAAATCGAATGGAATACTGTGAATACCATCGAATCTATGGATATCCCACCAACGAGTGCTTCTACTTGAAGAATGTCATAGAAAAATTGGTAAGAGAAGGAAGACTAGACCGGTACTTAGCCAGCAAGAACTCCATCGAACTCGGGGGAATTCGAGGTTGAGAAGAACTCCATCCACAACCTGAAGGCGAGATAGAAAAAGTCTAGATTGGAGATGTCCCAGATAAAACGACCAATATCGGTGCAATCCTAAATGGAAAAGTAAAAAAGTCCATCATATAGTTCTTAAAGGATAATGACGACCTCTTTGCATGGAAGGCCGCAGACATGCCGGGCATAGACCCCAAGCTAATGTGCCACAAGCTGGCAGTATATCCAGGATCTCGGCCAGTACAACAAAGGTGTAGAAAGCTCGAACCAGAAAGATCCCAAGCTGTGGAAGAACAGGCACAAGCTCTACTAGAGGCAGGATTCATTAGAGAAGTCAAGTACCCACTATGGCTAGCCAATGTTGTCTTGGTGAAAAATTCAAATGGGAAGAGGCGGTTGTGCACTGATTACACCGACCTCAACAAGGCTTGCCCAAAAGATCCTTATCCACTCCCAAGCATTGACACTCTAGTGGACGCCTTCTCCGGATACAAGTACCTCTCACTTATGGACACTTATTTAGGATACAATCAAATCCCGATGTACCCACCCGATCAAGAAAAAACCTCATTCTTAACACCCAAAGCAAACTACTGCTACGTCATCATGCCATTCGGACTAAAAAATGCAGGAGCCACCTACCAAAGGTTGATGAACAAAGTCTTCGTAGATCACATTGGAAAACTAATGGAGGTATACGTGGACGATATGTTAGTAAAAACACAAAGCGAGGAATTATTACTGTCTAACCTCGCCTAAGTGTTCAATACCATAAGAAAGCATGGCATGCGACTTAACCATGCGAAATGCACCTTCGCAGTAGAAGCTGGCAAATTCTTGGGATTCATGCTCACATAAAGAGGAATCGAAGTAAACCCGGACAAGTGCCAGGACATACTCGACATGAAAAGCCCGATCTGTGTCAAAGAAGTGCAACAACTCAACGGGCGACTGGCAGCCTTGTCCAGATTTCTAGCCGAATCGGCCATAAGATCTCTCCCCTTCTATGCTATGCTAAGGAAGGGAAAAAAGTTCGAATGGATATCACAGTGCGAGCTAGCTTTCCAGGATTTCAAAAAATTTCTGGGACAACCACCCATTCTTACCCGACCTCGGGAAAGAGAAGCACTCATATTATACCTAGCAGTAAGAAGCCAGGCAATAGCCTCGGCACTAGTCAGAGAGAACGAAAGTGGACAGCAACCTATATACTTCATCAGCAAAGCGCTACAAAGGTCCGAACTGAACTATCAAAAGATAGAGAAGTTTGCCTACGCTCTCATATTAATCTCTTGACGACTTTGTCCATACTTCCAGACTCACACCATCAAGGTTCGGACCAACCAGCCCATAAAAGGCATTCTGTAGAAAACAGATTTAACGGGGAGAATCTTATAGTGGGCAGTCGAGTTATTCAAATTCGACCTCCAATATGAAGCTCGGACAGCGATCAAATCACAGTATCTGGCCGACTTCATTGCAGAGTATACTGACACCCCGAAAATCCGTATAAAGTGGAATCTTTACGTGGATGGCTCTTCAAATAAAACTGGGAGTGGAGCTGGCGTGATAATAGAAAGTAATCTGGGAACCAAAATCAAACTCACACTAAAGTTTGTGTTCCCTGCTTCCAATAACCAGGTAGAGTATGAGGCACTATTGGCTAGTTTGAAGTTGGCTAAAGAAGTCGGAGCCCAAAAACTTATCATCTTTAGCGACTCACAGGTTGTCACCTCGCAAATAGCAGGGACCTACCGAGCCAAAGATTCTGCTGTGAAAGAGTACCTGTACAAAACCAGGGAACAACTCGGGCAATTCCAGGAATATGAGATCCAACATATACCTCGGGAATATAATGGGAGCACCAAACCAAGGGGCAATAATAGGAGCCTCATCCAGGAAGTACTACAGAACCCGTCAATCTCAGAAGAAGAAAAAATCTTAACCATATCAGGCCAAGATTAAGGATGGATGACTCCCATAATCAGCTACCTCAAATCAGAGATAATCCCTACAGATAAGAATGAGGCAAAGAGGTTAAAGCAGGAGGCACATTATTACACCATCATAAACAACATTTTATGTAAGAGAGGAATTTCGACACCTCTACTAAAATGTGTACCGACCTCTAACACAAAAGAGGTCTTGGAAGAGATACATAGTGGCACCTGTGGGAACCATCTCGGAGCACAAGCCCTTGCCAAAAAAGTACTCTGAGCTGGATTCTTTTGGCCGACGTTGCAAAAAGAAGCCACTGAGTACGTTAAGACGTGTCCACCATGTCAGAAACATGCCAACTTCCATGTCGCCCCACCAGAGGAACTCATCAGCGTGACATTACCTTGCCCATTTGCAAAGTCGAGACTCGACCTTCTCAAGCCCTTCCCCCAAGGGTCAGGACAGGTTAAATTCCTCATTGTAGGGGTAGATTATTTCACAAAATGGATAGAGGTAAAGCCCCTAGCCAATGCCACTGCCCAAAGAAGTCGGAAATTCCTATATAGGAACATTATCACGAGGTTTAGGGTTCCTTACTCCATCACCACAGATAATGGCACCCAATTCACAGATGCAGGCTTTAGAAAGTTGGTAGCCGACTGATGAGCGGATAATTTATACGCTTTTTGGCATTGTTTTTAGTATATTTTAGTTAGTTTTTAGTATATTTTTATTAGTTTTTAGTTAAAATTCACTTTTCTGGACTTTACTATGAGTTTGTGTGTTTTTCTGTGATTTCAGGTATTTTCTGGCTGAAATTGAGGGTCCTGAGCAAAAATCTTATTCAGAGACTGAACAGGACTGCAGATGCTGTTGGATTCTGACCTCCCTGCACTCGAAGTGGATTTTCTGGAGCTACAGAAGCCCAATTGGCGCGCTCTCAACGGCGTTGGAAAGTAGACATCTTGGGCTTTTCAGCAATGTATAATAGTCTATACTTTTCCCGAGATTTGATGGCCCAAACCGGTGTGGCAAATCAGCCTCAGAATTTCCAGCGTTTAACGCTGGAACTGGCATAAAACTTGGAGTTAAACGCCCAAACTGGCATGAAAGCTGGCGTTTAACTCCAGAAAAAGTCTCTACAAATGAAAGCTTCAATGCTCAGCCCAAGCACACACTAAGAGGACCCAGAAGTGGATTTTTATGTCATTTACTCATTTCTGTATACCCTAGGTTACTAGTTCACTATTAATAGGATCTTTTGACATTGTATCTGTACCTCATGACACTTTACACGTTTCTCATTGTATCTTCTACAGCATGAGTCTCTAAACCCCATGGTTGGGGGTGAGGAGCCCTGCTGTGTCTTGATGGATTAATGCAATTACTACTATTTTTCATTCAATCATGCTTGCTTCCATTCTAAGATATTACTTGTTCTTAACCCGGATGAATGTGATGATCCGTGACACTCAACATCATTCGCAACTATGAACGTGTGCCTGACAACCACCTCCGTTCTACCTTAGATTAAGTAGATATCTCTTGGATTCTTTAATCAGAATCTTCGTGGTATAAGCTAGAACTGATGGCGGCATTCAAGAGAATCCGGAAGGTCTAAACCTTGTCTGTGGTATTCTGAGTAGGATTCAATGATTGAATGACTGTGACGAGCTTCAAACTCCTGAGGGCTGGGCGTTAGTGACAGACGCAAAAGGATCACTGGATTCTATTCCAACCTGATTGAGAACCGACAGATGGATAGCCGTGCCGTGACAGGGTGCGTTGAACATTTCCACTGAGAGGATGGGAGGTAGCCACTGACAACGGTGAAACCCTTGCATACAGCTTGCCATGGAAGGAGCCTTGCGTGCTTGAAGAAGAAGACAGTAGGAAAACAGAGATTCAGAAGATGGAGCATCTCCAAAACCTCAACCTGTTTCCCATTACTGCAAAACAAGTACTTATTTCATGTTCTTTTACTTTTCACAATCAACCTTGATAATTATTGATATCCTGACTAAGATTTACAAGATAACCATAGCTTGCTTCAAGCCGACAATCTCCGTGGGATCGACCCTTACTCACGTAAGGTATCACTTGGACGACCCAGTGCACTTGCTGGTTAGTTGTGCGGGGTTGAAAAAGTGTGATTGCAATTTCGTGCACCAAGTTTTTGGCCCCGTTGCCGGGGATTGTTCGAGTTTGGACAACTGACGGCTTATCTTGTTGCTTAGATTAGGACTGTTTTGTTTTCATCGGTTTAGAGTCTTTTAGTTGAGTCTAGTTTCATATTTCAAGTTTGGTGTCAATTGCATGCTTTTGTTTTTCTTCTAATTTTCGAATTTGCATGTCTTTAGCCCCTTTTTGATCCGTAAAAATTCTAAGTTTGGTGTCCTCTATGTGTTTTTCCTTTAAAATTTTCGAAAATTTGTGTTTGATTTTCTAAAAATTTTAAGTTTGGTGTCATTTTGTTGTTTTTCTCTTTCCTCATTTCAAAAATCAAATCTTTTTCATAAAAATTTTTCAATCATATCCTTCTAATTGCTAATCTCAAAATCTTTTTAATTAACTAATTGATTCAGTTTCCAATTTGCTTTGATCTTATTTTCTTTTAATTTTCGAATTTTTATTTTATTTTCCTTTTGTTTTTATTTTATTTTTCGGTAAATTCAAAAAAAATATATATATATTTTTATCTTTTTGCAATCCATATCATTTCCCTTTATCCATTATGGACCTAAGTCGGATTGATCGGTCCAGAAGGACTCTGGGGTCATATGCTAACCCCATTACAGCTGCATATGGGAGTAGTATCTGTACACCTCCCATCAAAGCAAGCAGCTTTGAGCTAAACCCTCAACTCATTATCATAGTGCAGCAAAATTGCCAGTATTCCGGTCTTCCTCAGGAAGAGCCTACTGAGTTTCTGGCACAGTTCTTACAAATTGCTGACACAGTATGTGATAAAGAGGTGGATCAGGATGTCTACAGACTATTACTGTTTCCATTTGCTATAAAAGATCAAGCTAAGAGGTGGTTGAATAACCAACCTACAGCAAGCATAAAGACATGGAAACAATTATCAGACAAATTCCTGAATCACTTTTACCCTCCAAAGAGGATGACACAGTTAAGGCTGGACATCCAAGGCTTTAAACAAGAGGATAATGAATCCCTTTATAATGCCTGGGAGAGGTATAGAGGTATGCTAAGAAAATGCCCCTCTGAAATGTTTTCAGAGTGGGTACCGTTAGACATCTTCTACTATGGGCTTACAGAAAAAGCTCAGATGTCTTTAGACCACTCAGCTGGTGGATCTATACACATGAGGAAGACAATTGAGGAGGCTTAAGAGCTTATAGACACTTTTGCTAGAAATCAATATTTGTACTCTAGCAATGAGTTCTCCCCAAAAGAGGAAGTCATGGCAGTAGCCACTGATCCCAATCCTCAAGAACAGATGATTGAGCTTAATCAACAATTGCTCCTGATGACAGAACAGTTAGCAGAATTTAAAGAGATGCTCCACGAAACTAAAGTTGCTAACAAGAATATCGAACTGCAGTTGAATCAAGCAAAACAGCAAATATCTAAATAGATAACAGAAGAATGTCAAGCAGTTCAACTGAGGAGTGGGAAGACATTGAATAACACTGCTCAAAAGAGCAAAAAGCCAAATAAGGAACAATTGACAGAGGATAACCAAACCACTGTTCAAAATCCCTCTGAGGACAGTAAGAGCCCAGAGAGGAACACTTTTGGCGTTCAAGCGCCAGAAAAGGGGGAAAAGCTGGCGTTAAACGCCCATTCCCTGCCCAGTTCTGGCGTTCAAACGCCAGAGAAGGGAGAGAAGTTGGCGTTAAACGCCCAATCTTCACCCAATTCTGGCGTTCAGACGCCAAGAGAGGATCAGACACCTGAGAGTGCTGACAGTAATCCCTCTAAAAAGGCTTCTTCAACCACTTCTGTAAGGAATAAACCTGCAGAATCTAAGGTTGAAGAATATAAAGCCAAGATGCCTTATCCTCAGAAACTCCGCCAAGCAGAACAGGATAAGCAATTTGCAGAGGCACTTGAGCAAATACCTTCTTATGCTAAGTTCATGAAAGAAATCTTAAGTCATAAGAAGGATTGGAGAGAAACTGAAAAAGTATTTCTCACTGAAGAATGCAGTGCAGTCATCTTGAAAAGCTTACCAGAAAAGCTTCAAGATCCAGGGAGCTTTATGATACCATGCACATTAGAAGGCGCTTGCACTAAGACAGCCTTATGTGATCTTAGAGCAAGTATCAATCTAATACCTGCATCCACTATCAGAAAGCTTGGGTTGACTGAAGAAGTCAAACCAACCCGGATATGCCTCCAACTTTTGATGGCTCCATTAAACACCCATCAGGCATAATAGAGGACATGATTGTCAAGGTTGGGCCATTCGCCTTTCCAACTGACTTTGTGGTGCTGGAAATGGAGGAGCACAAGAGTGCAACTCTCATTCTAGGAAGACCTTTCCTAGCAACTGGACGAACTCTTATTGATGTACAAAAAGGGGAAGTAACCCTGAGAGTCAATGAGGATGAGTTCAAGTTGAATGCTGTAAAAGCTAAGCAGCATCCAGACACACCAAATGACTGCATGAGCGCTGACATTATTGACTCTCTGGTAGAAGAGATCAATATGACTGAAAGCCTAGAATCAGAGCTTGAGGACATCTTCAAGGATGCTCAACCTGATCAAGAAGAACCAGAGGAAACAAAGGAATTTTCGAAAATTCCTCAGGAGGAGGATAAGCCTCCCAAACCTGAACTCAAACCACTACCACCATCCCTGAAGTATGCATTTCTGGGAGAGGGTGACACTTTTCCGGTGATTATAAGCTCTGCTTTAAATCCACAGGAAGAGGAACCACTGATTCAAGTGATAAGGACACACAAGACAGCTCTTGGTTGGTCCATAAGTGATCTTAAGGGCATTAGCCCAGCTAGATGCATGCACAAGATCCTGTTGGAGGATAATGCCAAACCAGTGGTCCAACCACAGAGGAGGCTAAATCCAGCCATGAAGGAGGTGGTGCAGAAAGTGGTCACTAAATTACTAGAGGCTGGGATTATTTATCCTATTTCTGATAGCCCCTGGGTGAGCCCTGTACAAGTTGTCCCCAAGAAGGGAGGCATGACAGTGGTTCATAATAAAAAAAATGAACTGGTTCCTACAAGAACAGTCACAGGGTGGCGTATGTGTATTGATTACAGAAGGCTCAATACAGCCACCAGAAAGGATCATTTTCCTTTACCATTCATAGACCAAATGCTAGAAAGACTAGCTGGTCATGATTATTACTGCTTTTTGGATGGCTATTCAGGTTACAACCAAATTGCAGTAGATCCTCAAGACCAAGAGAAAATAGCATTTACTTGCCCTTCTGGCGTGTTTGCCTACAGGAGGATGCCTTTTGGTCTGTGTAATGCTCCTGCAACCTTTCAGAGATGCATATTATCCATCTTCTCTGATATGGTGGAGAAATTCCTCGAAGTCTTCATGGATGACTTCTCAGTATATGGAGACTCATTCAGCTCCTGTCTTAACCACCTAGCACTTCTCCTGAAAAGGTGCCAAGAGACTAACCTGGTTTTAAACTAGGAGAAATGTCACTTTATGGTGACTGAAGGAATTGTCCTTGGACACAAAATTTCAAGCAGGGGAATAGAGGTGGATAAGGCAAAGGTAGAGGTAATTGAAAAATTACCACCACCTGCCAATGTTAAGGCAATCAGAAGCTTTTTGGGGCATGCAGGACTCTACAGAAGGTTTATAAAAGATTTTTTGAAAATTGCAAAACCTTTGAGTAACCTGCTAGCTGCTGACACACCATTTGTGTTTGACACACAGTGTCTGCATGCATTTGAGACCCTGAAAGCCAAGCTGGTCACAGCACCAGTCATCTCTGCACCAGACTAGACATTGCCGTTTGAACTAATGTGTGATGCCGGTGACCATGCCATTGGTGCAGTGTTGGGACAAAGGCATAACAAGCTTCTGCACGTCATTTATTATGCCAGCCGTGTTCTAAATGATGCATAGAAGAATTACACAACCACAGAAAAAGAGTTACTTGCAGTGGTCTATGCCATTGACAAGTTTAGATCTTATCTAGTGGGATCCAAAGTGATTGTGTACACTGACCATGATGCTCTTAAATACTTACTCACAAAGCAGGATTCAAAACCCAGGCTTATAAGATGGGTGTTGCTTCTGCAAGAGTTTGATATAGAAATAAGAGACAGAAATGGGACAGAGAACTAAGTAGCTGATCATCTGTCCCGAATAGAACCAGTAGCTGGGGTGTCCCTCCCTTCTACTGAGATCTCTGAGACTTTCCCAGATGAGCAACTCTTTGCCATTCAGGAAGCTCCATGGTTTGCAGATATTGCAAACTATAAAGCTGTGAGGTTCATACCCCAAGAGTACAGCAGAGTGCAAAGAAAGAAATTAATTTCAGATGCCAAGTACTACCTATGGGATGAGCCATATCTCTTTAAGAGATGTGTAGACGGAATGATCCGCAGATGTGTACCCAGAGAAGAAGCACAGAGGATCCTATGGCACTGCCATGGATCACAGTATGGAGGACATTTTGGAAGTGAGCGAACAGCCACTAAAGGCCTCCAATGTGGCTTCTACTGGCCTACTCTCTATAAAGATGCCCGAGAGTTTGTGCGTAACTGTGACAGTTGCCAAAGAGTTGGTAACTTGCCTCACGGATATGCCATGCCTCAACAAGGGATATTAGAGATAGAATTGTTTGATGTATGGGGAATTGACTTCATGGGTCCATTCCCACCATCATACTCAAACACTTACATTCTGGTAGCAGTGGACTATGTATCTAAGTGGGTAGAAGCAATTGCTACACCCACTAATGATACCAAGACCGTGCTGAAATTCCTCCAGAAACACATCTTCAGCAGATTTGGTGTTCCCAGAGTACTAATCAGTGACGGGGGCACTCATTTCTGCAATAGACAGCTATACTCTGCTATGGTCAGATATGGAATTAGCCACAAAGTGGCAACTCCGTATCATCCGCAGACAAATGGGCAAGCTGAAGTCTCTAACAGAGAGCTAAAAAGAATCCTAGAACGGACTGTGATAGCCCGAAGAATGGATTGGGCAAAGAGTTTGGATGATGCTCTGTGGGCATACAGAACAGCATTCAAGACTCCAATAGGAACCTCTCCATACCAACTGGTGTATGGGAAGGCCTGTCATCTGCCCGTGGAACTGGAACATAAAGCCTACTGGGCAACCAGGTTCCTAAACATGGATGCTCAATTAGCTGGTGAAAAAAGATTGCTCCAGCTAAATGAGCTAGAGGAATTCAGACTCAATGCCTTTGAAAATGCAAAAATTTATAAGGAAAAGGCAAAGAAATGGCATGAGAAGAAGTTGTCATCCAGAGTCTTTGAGCCAGGACAAAAAGTTCTGCTCTTCAACTCTAGGCTCAGATTATTTCCAGGAAAACTTAAGTCCCGGTGGAGGGGTCCGTATGTGATTACAGGAGTGTCACCATATGGATATGTTGAGCTTCAGGATATTGATTCAGACAAAAAGTTCATTGTTAATGGACAGAGAATCAAGCATTATCTTGAAAGCAATATTGAGCAGGAATGCTCAAAACTGAGGCTGGAATGATCCTCAGTAAAGGTCCAGCTAAAGACAATAAAGAAGCGCTTGCTGGGAGGCAACCCAGTCATTAGCAGGTTATATGTTTTGTTTCTACAGAGGCAAGTATCAAAAATGAAGGAATTCACAGAGTTACAGAAGGATTTGGTGCAAAAAGTAGAGAAACAGAGCTTACTGGCGAAAAAACGCCAGTAAGGGGCATTTTGGGCGTTAAACGCCAGAATGGGCACCATTCTGGGCGTTTAACGCCAGTAAAGGTGCCATTTTGGGCATTAAACGCCATAATGGGCACCATTCTGGGCGTTTAACGCCAGGTGTGCAGCATCTTGGGCATGTAGCAAAACGCCCAGTGATAAAAGGAATCCTGGCGTTTAACGCCAGCCAGGGCACCTGGCTGGGCGTTAAACGCCCACATTGGCTAACAACTGGGCGTTAAACGCCAGAATGGATACCATTCGGTGGGGGACAAGATTTTGCTTTCCAATCAAATTTTTTTCAAACTTTCCTTTTTTGACCCATACTTTTCTACATAAACACATTTCAACCTTTCATCATTCACCTTCAAATCTTCAAAAATCAAAATCATTCTTCAAATCTCTCAAATCAATCCCAAATCTTATTCAAAAACTCACCAATCTCTCAAAATCTCTTCACATCTTCTTAAATCTCCTTCCAATGTTTCGAAATCTCTTCTTCCCCCTTATATATAGACGTTCAGCCTCACCATTCCCCCACACCATTCGAATTTGCTCTTCTCCCCTCTCTCCTCCTTCCTTTCTTTTGCTTGAGGACAAGCAAACCTCTAAGTTTGGTGTGCTTTTCCGTGATCACTGAGCCAAGATTCATCAAGATCATGGCTCCTAAGGGAAAACAAACCAATTTAAGAGGAAAGAAAGAGAATAATCCAAAGAATCTTTGGAATCAAGAGAAGTTCTTAACCAAAGAACATGAAGACCATTATCACAAAATAATGGGTCTGAGGTCAGTGATCCCGGAAGTTAAATTTGATCTGAAAGAAGATGAATATCCGGGGATCCATGAGCAAATTCGAAACAGAGGATGGGAAATTCTAACCAATCCTGAGATAAAGGTTGGAAGAAATATGGTTCAGGAATTCTACTCAAATCTGTGGCTAACAGATAAGCAGAGAATGACTGGAACTGCCTACCATACCTACAGAACCATGGTCAGAGGGAAAGTTATGTACTTCCATCTGGACAAAGTAAGAGAAATCTTCAAATTGCCTCAACTGCAGGATGATCCTGATTCCTTTAATAGGAGAATGGTGAGAGCAGATAAAGGGTTGGATCAAGTTCTAGAGGACATATGCCTCCCTGGAACTAAGTGGATAACCAATTCAAAGGGTGTCCCAAACCAACTCAAGAGGGGAGACCTCAAACCAATTGCAAAAGGTTGGCTAGACTTTATTGGGCGTTCCATACTGCCCACTAGCAACCGTTCTGAGGTCACTATCAAGAGAGCAGTGATGATTCATTGCATTATGCTTGGAAAAGAAGTGGAGGTTCATCATGTGATTGCTTGTGAGATCTACACAATTGCAAATAAGAATTCCACTGAAGCCAAATTGGCTTACCCAAGCTTGATCTCCTTGCTCTGTAAAGAGGCTGGGGTAAAGATGGGAGTAGATGAATTCATACCCATTGAACATCCAATCACCAAGAAGTCAATGGAAGGACAAGTGCAAGACAACTCTATCAAAAGGAGGGCGCAGGAGTTCCTCCCTGAATTTCCTGAAATTGGCTACTGGGCCAGCCTAGAAGCATCTATCACCAAGTTGCAAGAAACTATGGAGCAACTTAAGGAAGAACAGCAGAATCAGAACTGCATGCTCTGCAAATTGCTGAAGGAACAAGAGAAGCAGGGGCGTGAACTTCAAGAACTGAAACGCCAAAAACTCTCCCCTCAATTTGAGGGAGCATCCACTTCTCAAAATCAAGGTTGTTAAGTCCTAACTCTGTGAAAACCTCTATCATTAGGAGCCTATTTAATTTTTTTGTTTTTTGTTTTCTATTTTAGTATCATCTTATATCTATTTTTGAGTCTTGTTCTTAATTCATAATTAATAAAATTTAAAATTCATGTCTTAAAGCTATGAATGTCCTATGAGTCCATCACCTCTCTTAAATGAAAAGTGCTTTAATCACAAAAGAACAAGAAGTACAGGATTTCGAATTTATCTTTGAAACTAGTTGAATTAGTTTGATGTGGTGACAATACTCTTTGTTTTCCGAATGAATGATTGAACAGTGCATATGTCTTTTGAATTTGTTGTTCTGAGAATGTTAAAATTGTTGGCTCTTGAAAGAATGAAGGAAAAAGAGAACTGTTATGAGGATCTGAAAAATCATCAAATTGATTCTTGAAGCAAGAAAAAGCAGTGATTCAAAAAAAAACGAAAAAAAAAAGAAAGAAAAGAAAGAAATAAAGTTGTGATCCAAGGCAAAAAAGAGTGTGCTTAAGAACCCTGGACACCTCTAATTGGGGACTCTAGCAAAGCTGGGTCACAAACTGAAAAGGTTCACCCAAGTATGTGTCTGTGGCATGTATGTATCCGGTGGTAATACTGGAAGACAGAGTGCTTTGGGCCACAGCCAAGACTCATACACTAGCTATGTTCAAGAATCATTATACTTAACTAGGAGAATCAATAACACTATCTGAGTTCTGAGTTACTATAGATGCCAATCATTCTGAACTTCAAGGGATGAAGTAAGATGCCAAAACTGTTCGGAAGCAAAAAGCTACTAGTCCCGCTCATCTAATTGGAGCTAAGTTTCCTTGATATTTTGGAGTCTATAGTATATTCTCTTCTTTTTATCCTACTTTGATTTTCAGTTGCTTGGGGACAAGCAACAATTTAAGTTTGGTGTTGTGATGAGCGGATAATTTATACGCTTTTTGGCATTGTTTTTAGTATGTTTTTAGTATATTTTAGTTAGTTTTTAGTATATTTTTATTAGTTTTTAGTTAAAATTCACTTTTCTGGACTTTACTATGAGTTTGTGTGTTTTTCTGTGATTTCAGGTATTTTCTGGCTGAAATTGAGGGTCCTGAGCAAAAATCTGATTCAGAGACTGAAAAGGACTGCAGATGCTGTTGGATTCTGACCTCCCTGCACTCGAAGTGGATTTTCTAGAGCTACAGAAGCCCAATTGGCGTGCTCTTAACAGCGTTGGAAAGTAGACATCCTGGGCTTTCCAGAAATGTATAATAGTCCATACTTTGCCCGAGATTTGATGACCCAAACCGGCGTGGCAAATCAGCCTCAGAATTTCCAGCGTTTAACGCTGGAACTGGCATTAAACTTCGAGTTAAACGCCCAAACTGGCATGAAAGCTGGCGTTTAACTCCAGAAAAAGTCTCTACAAATGAAAGCTTCAATGCTCATCCCAAGCACACACTAAGTGGACCCAGAAGTGGATTTTTATGTCATTTACTCATTTCTATATACCCTAGGTTACTAGTTCACTATTAATAGGATCTTTTGACATTGTATCTGTACCTCATGACACTTTACACGTTTCTCATTGTATCTTCTACAGCATGAGTCTCTAAACCTCATGGTTGGGGGTGAGGAGCCCTGCTGTGTCTTGATGGATTAATGCAATTACAACTGTTTTTCATTCAATCATGCTTGCTTCCATTCTAAGATATTACTTGTTCTTAACCCGGATGAATGTGATGATCCGTGACACTCATCATCATTCTCAACTATGAACGTGTGCCTGACAACCACCTCCGTTCTACCTTAGATTAAGTAGATATCTCTTGGATTCTTTAATCAGAATCTTCGTGGTATAAGCTAGAACTGATTGCGGCATTCAAGAGAATCCGGAAGGTCTAAACCTTGTCTGTGGTATTCTGAGTAGGATTCAATGATTGAATGACTGTGACGAGCTTCAAACTCCTGAGGGCTGGGCGTTAGTGACAGACGGAAAAGGATCACTCGATTCTATTCCAACCTGATTGAGAACCGACAGATGGATAGCCGTGCCGTGACAGGGTGCGTTGAACATTTCCACTGAGAGGATGGGAGGTAGCCACTGACAACGGTGAAACCCTTGCATACAGCTTGCCATGGAAGGAGCCTTGCGTGCTTGAAGAAGAAGACAGTAGGAAAGCAGAGATTCAGAAGATGGAGCATCTCCAAAACCTCAACCTGTTCCCCATTACTGCAAGACAAGTACTTATTTCATGTTCTTTTACTTTTCACAATCAACCTTGATAATTATTGATATCCTGACTAAGATTTACAAGATAACCATAGCTTGCTTCAAGCCGACAATCTCCGTGGGATCGACCCTTACTCACGTAAGGTATTACTTGGACGACCCAGTGCACTTGCTGGTTAGTTTTTTACTGAGGCACCAGGCCAGGATCTACAAAATTGCTCAACTTAAGAAGGGTGAACACCCACATGTATATATTTGTCTATTTTCTACTTTGAATAAAGTTTTTTCAGATTTTCTATAAAAATCCCTTTATCAAGACGCATTAATCTAAAAACGCAAAGATTCATCATTCGATTATAAAGTTACAGATCGGCAAAAGTGAAAACCAAAATCACTGCCCGACGTGGTCGACAAAGAAGGAAAACCGAATTCATCAAAGATCGATCGAACGAGGATCAAACTCTACAAAATCGGCAAGATGAAAAGCGATAAAAACAGAAAAATACAAGAAGTTATAAAAAGCGATCCATGAATAGAGGCCTGACGAGGTCTGAAACAAAAATGGATTGCTAGAAATAACTTGGAATGGACCGACGCAAAAGAAGTCGGACCAGATTAAAGCGATGAAAAGTTATAAAAAGTAATCCCTAAAAAGAGGCCTGCCCTGCCCTAAAAAGCGGATTACTAGAAATAACATCCAAGGGGACCGACATGAAGAAGTCGGACCAAAGCTACAAAAGTTATAAAAAGTAATCAGTAAAAAAGGAGACCTGACAAGGTCCAAATAAAACGGATTACTAGAAATAACTTCCAAGGGGACCGACATGAAGAAGTCAGACTAAAGCTACAAAAGTTATAAAAAGTAATCCGTAAAAAAAGAGAACTGACAAGGTCCAAATAAAATGGATTACTAGAAATAACATCCAAGGGGACCGACATGAAGAAGTCGGACCAAAGCTACAAAAGTTAAAAAAAGTAATCCGTAAAAAAAGAGACCTGACAAGGTCCAAATAAAATGGATTACTAGAAATAACTTCGAAGGGGACCGACATGAAGAAGTCGGACCAAAGCTACAAAAGTTATAAAAAGTAATCCGTAAAAAAAGAGACCTGACAAGATCCAAATAAAACGGATTACTAGAAATAACTTCCAAGGGGACCGACATCAAGAAGTCGGACCAAAGCTACAAAAGTTATAAAAAGTAATCCGTAAAAAAAGCGATCTGACAAGGTCCAAATAAAACGGATTACTAGAAATAACTTCCAAGGGGACCGACATGAAGAAGTCGGACCAAAGCTACAAAAGTTATAAAAAGTAATCCGTAAAAAAAATGACCTGACAAGGTCCAAATAAAACGGATTACTAGAAATAATTTCCAAGGGGACTGACATGAAGAAGTCGGCCTAAACCAATCAAAGCGACAAAAAGTTATAAAAAGTAATCCATAAAAAGAAGATCGGACAAGGTCCAAAAAATGGATTACTAGAAATAACTTAGAAGGGGCCGACATGAAGAAGTCGGCCCAAGCCAAAACAAACCTACAGAATTATAAAAAATAAACTCGCAAAGACATCGATTGATAGAAGGTATACGCTATAAGGGATGCAAAATTGGACCCAGAAAGCCATGACCTCAAATCTACAAATATAAAAGTACAAAGGCAATCGGAAGAGGTCAGAAGATAAGATTCCAACACCTCAAAGATTCCAGAAAAGCGCTAAAGCGAGCAACCGACAAGCATACCCCAAAGAAACAAGGTGGTTATAATAAATAGAATCAAGAGGCCGCTTGAAGCCGATCCCAAGAGCAAGAGAAACTATTTTTGTTTTTCAAAATAAGGTTGCTAAAAAAGCAACTAGAGTTCAAAATAAAGAGTTCAAAAGCCCACAAGACTGGGCTATACACAAATACATCAGAAAAATTATAGAGGATCCAAAGACTTCCCAGTAGCAGCATCTCGGGGAGAGGAGGGCGAGTCTGAAGGGGTATTGCATCTACCGTCTCATCATCCCGGTTCAGAATCTGGACGTCAGGATCAGACTCCGGCTGACCGACTTCAACTGCCGGAGTTGAGGAAGGCGGGATAACAGAGGCTTTGGCAGAAGAAACTGGAGGAGGGACGGCATCATCAACATCATCAGAGTCATCAGGGATAATCTTACCATCTTTTATAATGTTGTCCAAACTAAAAAGGGTAGGGTCGAGCTCGGGTGCAAGAACTCGAACCTGATCCTTCAAATTCTCATAAGCAGCATACAGACTACCTACAAGATGACCCTGGAGCTCAGCATAGTCAGCCCGGACAGACTCCAAACTCTCCCTAAGATCCACCATCTCCCCATAAGTTGTGACATAGTTGTCCTTATGCTTCAGCGCCATATCCTCAGCTAATTTTAGAGAAGCCGCCAGGGTAGTAGCCTGAGTCTTCTCACCCTCCAACACTTTTTCCAATTTAGCCACTTTTACCTCGAGCTCCTCCTTTAAACCCTTGATCCGGTCAAACTCCGATTTGGCCTCATCCATAAAAGCCTTTGTTGCATGAATGGGAAGATCCTGAGCAGTCCGAAATAGAGCCGCCCCCATATGCGCCATCTTAACGCCACTGCGAGTGATAAAATCTAAATGATGAAGAATGGATACATCATCAGTAAGCATGACACCATAAGGAACAATTTGTTGATCAACAAATCCGACAGCGTTAAAGTCAGGGGCATCCAAATTGAAAGGCTCGACAGTTGATAAACCCCATTTGTATGGTTTATCTTGTATTGATTTTGTGGTTGTCTCCTTATTTGTGCTTAGATGTGAAAACATGCTTTTTAGGCCTTTAACTTGATGATTTTAATCTCCCTTTGATTCCACTAGATGCCTTGATGTGTTTGTTAGTTATTTCAGATTGAAAAGGCTAGGAATTGATCAAAGGAGTGAAGAGGAAAGCATGCAAAGTGGAGAAATCATGAAAAGCCAAAGAGTTGAACTCGCCCATGGACGCGCGCGCGCACCAGGCGCTTACGCGTACCTTGTGAAATGGCCCATGGACGCGTACGCGTGCTGTGCGCATACGCATCGATGCTGATACTTGATTTTTAAGTGAATTCGCGCCCAGCAAATTCTCAGGAGTTGTGGAGCCCAATCCCAACCAACTTTGGCGCCAAAGATGCTATTTAAAGTCAAAGATTGAAGAGCAAAGGGACTTTTTTTTAGACCAACTTTGTTGCTATACTTTCTTGTAGATCTACTCTTGTTCCTTCTACTTTCTTTCAATTCAATTAGAGGTAATTCATAATAATTGTGTTTCTTTTTATTGTTGTTAATTCATTGCAAGGATTGTTGTTAGATTTCATTCTAGTTGTCAATTTACTATGCTTTTTTTTTTTGTGCCTTCCAAGTGTTTGATGAAATGCTTGGTTGGATTTTAGAATAGAATTTTATGCTCTTGGCTCGGAAAGGTAACATAGGAACTCTTGAGTTACTAATGTCCAAGTAATTGATGATTGGGAGCCATTGACTCTAGTTCTCACTAATTGAATTAGTGGAGAGTTAGGACCTATGGACTTGGATTGATATATCTCATTTAACTTTCCTTTACTACTAGTTAGAGGATGATTTAATGAGATCAATCCTTGCTAATTATCATATTGTGGTTAGTGATTAGGATAGAGATCCTTGACCACCAACCCTTGCCAAGACCTTTTTAGCTATTAGTTTACTTTTTGCCATTTATCTTTCATGTCTCTTATCAAAACCCCAAGAATAACTCATAACCAATAATAAAGATACTTTATTGTAATTCCTAGGGAGAACGACCCGAGGTTCGATACTTCGGTTTATAAATTTTAGGGGTTTGTACTAGTGACAAACAACTTTTTGTATGAAAAGATTATTGTTGGTTTAGAAACTATACTTGCAACGAGACTTCAATTGTGAAATTCTAGACCGTAAAAAATCCAATCATCAACAGTCCTCTGTCTTTTTGAGGGAGGGCCAACAATAGGAAAGGAAGTAGCAGCAGAGGTCTGGGGAGGATAAACTAAATGGACCTAAGGTGTTGGAATCACCTTCCTCGGTCTAGTAGACCTCGAGATCGGTTTCTTAGTAGGAACCTGAGAAGATCCCTCCCCTGCAGCCTTAGCCAAAATATTCTGGGCAGCAGTAGCCTTCCTCGGCTTCGTAAAGGCTTTCATGGAATCATTGGTCTTTGCCATCTCTAAAAATCAAACTAAATAAAAGAAAAACAAGTTACAAATAGGAAGGAGAAAAAGAAAAAAACAAAGTAAAACAGAGCAAGAGGAAGTCGGTCACTACCCAACTCAGCTCGGACTAGAGAAGGGTCTCCCAAAAATCTCTTTGTATCGAGATGAGGAGGCTCCCCCCAAATGTCTTCCAACACATTCACAAAATCCTGTTCGACCTCATCAAGCATCTCCCACGAGTATCGAGATACCACAACATTCTTTTGCCAACACAAGGGAAAGGCAAGTTCATTGTTCCACTCTAAGAAAAAGGGTCGAACTCCATCAACAGCTCGAACCTTAAAAAGTTAATTCTTAAAGTCCCTAAAAGACTCATCATACATGGCATACACTTTATGACCTTGAGCATACCAAAAGAAAATCCAATAAGCTTTCTTTTTTGAAGAGATCACAGGCTTAGTCAAAACAAAAAAGATAAAGGAAGAGAGTTTGAGAAGGTTTGAGACCCAACTCTTGGCAAAGCAATTGAAAAATCTTGATAAAACCCCACGAGTTAGGATGAAGTTGGGATGGAGCTACATTACATGACCACAACAAGTCAGTCTCGAAAGAGGTAAAAGGTAGGGTAATGTTCATCTGGCTAAAAAAGTAATTGTAAGCATAAAAGAAGGGACGTTCCCTCTAGGTTAGGGAAGGATAGCAAACCCTCCCGTCAGAATCCAGTGCCACCAACTCGTAGTTCTTCTCTTGATCCCTACTACTACAGATTTGGTGATGTTTTCTAAGCTCCGCACAGAACTCAGAATTAACAACGGAAACACACATCAGGACGAGGGAGTCCAGCCAGTTGGACATACCTCGGGGACCTTGGAAGACGTCTCGACAATACTTTTGCAAGAAGACATGGTCAACTAGTCCTACAGTAAGAAAAAGAAAAATGGGTTACTACCAAACAACTCGAGCAAATAAGGAAACAACTCGGACAATAATAGCAAAACATCAAGTCTCAGATATAACAGTAAAAGGGAAACCCCAAGACTCACACAAAAGTCCAGGGGCACCCTTTGGAGGCACACAGGGCAGAAGCAATAGCAAAAGAAAACCCTAGGACACAACCCAAGGTCCAGGGGCATCCTTCAGAGGTAGCAACAAAACGAGGACTTAATCAATCTCAGCAATAAATTTTTAACCTTATTTCGGATTACTGACACTACGAGAAAGAAAATCACAAAAATAGAACTACTAAGCAAAGGGAACCGCCTGCATCAAACAGATCAAAATCATCAAAGGCACAATTCTTTTTCAGAAGTAAGCAATTACGACCAGAAACAGTGATAACATGCAAAATCCTAAAAGCATCAAATCATTTGGAAATGCACAAAAGAGCACATGTAAATCGAAGGAACTCCAGAAAAACATGCATCACAGCAACAATCAAGCACGACGATACGAAAAGGTTCAAGCTTTCCAAACGCAAACTCCAAAGTAAAATCAAAACTTTGCAATACAAGCACAAAGAAGAACGATGAAAGAAGTGAAAGAAAGATATAGAAGGGAAACCAATGTGCAAAGGGGAAGAGACAATGAGCGTTGAGAAGTTGAAACAATAAACAGGGCCAAAAAAACCCCATTTAAAGAATGAAGCACCAGCAATCACCAAATAAACGCCGAAGAGGTTGAAGCCGTGCCGAACGATCACCTCCAAGAAAAGCACGAAGATGTGAAAATTTGGAGCCAAGAGAACAAAGAAATCGCAGTGAAAACAGAAGACTAAGGAAATTGTTGAGAAAATTCAAACTGAAACAAAGAGGGAAACGGTAAAGGGCAAAGGGTTTAATGAGTCTTAAAACCCTTGCACGTTTCCAAAGTAAGAAGCACAAAGAACGAAGCGTGCACTGACATTAAAGAGGAGAGGAGAGAGAGAAAAAATGCTCCGCATTCAAACAGCTCTGCAAAAAGAGATCAACAATACCCGAACTCAACTTGACCTAAAAGGAACAAAAGTCTAAAAGGATATGACCTCAAGGAAAGATCGAGCTCGAGTAGAGGCACTGTTCATACCCTGGGTCGAGATGTACGACCCGGGATGACTGAAGACAAGTCGACCGATCTGTTCAGACCAGGATTACCCAACTTCTTTATAAAAGAGGTCGGCCAAACCACTAGAGGCCCAAGAAGGCCCAAACAAAGGAACACGACTCAAATCTAAAGGCAGCCCAAAGCCTAGAAGGATAAGGGCGATTCCTTAAAGATAATAGGACTTCACTCAAAAATAAGATAAGATAACTATCTTATCTCAAGAGAAGATCATTCCACGCCATTATAAATATACTAGAGCACCTATGTATAACTCATACTCTGATTCTACTAAAAACTTGCTTAATACCCATGTTAACTTAAGCATCAGAGTCCCATGCAGGTACCACCACCCTTCGGTGACGAAGGATCAGCACTACCACCAAGATCAACAAGTCAGACATGGTGGCTCTGGCCACCATCATCAAGTCAGACACAACAGCTCCGACCAGTACAGAAGATCTCGTCCGAGATCGACCTACAGTTTCAGGTAATCCTCGGAACAGGTGTCAAAATAAGGTGCGGGATCCCAGATCACAACATGAAGATCAACTTTGGGAGCTCATATCTTGGGTAGAACTTCACCCAAGCCTGGTGAAGATTATTGGAAATTCTGACAACCATTTGAGGAGCATGCATCCTTGAGGGTTCAAGGATGAATACAAGCATAAGCCACCATAATGAGGAGTTCCCAAATGTCCAACTTAAGGAGTTAAACTAAAAGTGCTACGTGGGAGACACCCCACCATGGTAAACACTTTCCATTCTCTTGTAGATATAATCAATGAGTGATTTGAGTTGCAATTGTAGGTAAATTTCCTCTTCATTTGTTCTTGTTTTAATGCTTTGGTTGTTAGTTAGTTTAAAATGCACCATTATCTTAAGTTGCATTTTGCTTAAGGTGCAAGTTATTATTATTTTGTATCTAACAACTATTCAAAAACTAAAAATATTTTTATTAACTTTGCATTTTGGTTGGTTTTGAGTTGAAGAGAGTGTTAGGAGTATTTTAAGCTATTTTTGGTGTTTCTGAAAAAAAGGGGCAGGCACGCATACGCATACCCTACGCATACACGTCGATGCGTCAATGCAGGTCCCATACTTTTTCCCAAGAGTCATGCGTCTGTGGTGCGAGACTTATGCTTCTAGCACAAGTTTCATACCACGCGTACACGCACATCACGCGTACGCGTCAATGCGTACTCTCCCCATCTATGCATGTGCGTGCAGGGTGCTTACGGATAAATCATCTTCTTGTCCATCCACGTGATAAACCCCATATTTAGGGTTTATCTTGTGTTGAATTTAGAGGATTTTGTCAACTTTTTGTCCCATTTATCTAATGAAATAGCATGATTTTATACATTCTCCTTTAATTATGTTTAAGAGTGAAAACATGCTTTTTAGGTCTTAAAATAGCTAAATTTGATTCACCTTGATTCCATGAGATGTCTTGATATGTTTGCTAAGTGATTTTAGATTTAGGAGGCAAAGATTGGATTGAGGGAATGAAGAAAAAGCATGTAGAAATGGAGAACTCATGAAGAAATGAAGGAATCGCAAATTTGTCAAGTCCGACCTCTTCGCACTTAATCAACCATAACATTAGCTTCAGAGGTCCAGGGCTAACATCCAGGGCTTCAAAATGATATAAGATTGCTATAGTTGCATCACGTATAGGGATGTGTACACGCACTGTACGCGTACGCACCGATGCTGCACGTGACTTTTAAAAATGCAACTCGTGGCCAGTGATTTTAGAAGCCTTGTGGGCCCAATCTAACTCATTTCTGATGCTATTTAAGCCAATGATTGAAGGGAGAGTGATATACTTTACATACTTTTCATCATTAGATTTAGTTTAGTTTTAGAACTTTACAACGAGATTTTATTTATGAAATTCTAGACCACACAAAAATCTATTCATCACCACGCGCATGCGTGCACTACGCATACGCGTGGATTCGAATTCGCTAACACTCAGGGACGCGCAAGCCCTAGCCATTGTGTCCTTTCACCCCTTCCCTTCAATGTTTCATTTCTTCTTCACCTTCTCCCTCCAATTCACAGAACCCCCGTTGCTACCACCTTCAAGCCATCACCGACCAACCTTCCGACGACAGAACCGCCACCTACCACCACTCTCTTCTCCTTCTCTTCTTTCTTTCTTCCTTCCTCTCGTTTCTCTTTCTCTCTCTTGACTATTTCCCCTCTCTACCACCACCAGAACTGCCGCGGTCCTCCAATACCACTGGCGAGCCAACCGCGACCACCACCAACTTCTTTCATTCCTCTCAGTCGTGTTCCTTTTCATCGCACCCACCAGAGCAAGAGTTGTGCTTCCCTGCTCTGCGCTCCTCTATTCTGTGCCACTTCTCGGTGCTACTGCGAGCCACTGGTCGCCGCCATCCCTAGGTGGTACTGCCCTTCCCTCCCATTTCCATTTCTACTTCTGTTTCCCTTAGGTTCCCTTGTCTTCCCCTGCATCTCTGTTCTTACTTTATTATTTTGCGTAAGTAATTTTGTAAGCTTAGTTAAATTTCTATTTGGTTTAGTTAGAGTATAAATGCATGTTTTAGCTGATTTAGGTGGTTAGGAAGCTAGGATGTGGTTAGTGGATTTAAGCCTAATAATTGCATCATTCTTGCTGTTTGAAATGATGAATGCTCAATTGCTTTGCTGTTTGATGAGGATATTGATCTGTTGTGCTTGTACATGATGTTGTGTGATTAGTTTTGAAGTTTCTTGTGGTTTGATGCTATTGTGCTGATTAGAGTTGAGTTGTTATATTTTGCCTAAAGTTGCTAAAACCACATGAATGAACTGCTTGTTTTACCTGTTTGATATAATCTGGATTCATGCGTGTTATGATGCTGCTGTTTGTTATGCGGGAACATCCAATTTACTGCTGAAATGCTACCAAAATTTTGGAAATTGTCCTGTTATTAAACTTGCGGCTTGTGAATTAACTTGGCATTTCTTGATTTGAACTCATTCTAGCCTATGCCAAGTTCAATTTGTAAGTCAATGTGGTCAGCACTCCCGTCTCTATTTTGGTTCCCTTTTATATGCATTGATGATTGACAGCACCAAAGGCCTTTTGATAGATTTCTGTGTCAAATAGAACCTTGGTTAGCTATGTCAATGCGAACCTTATTTGTGCTTTTAGCTTTTGGGGTTTAATTCATGATTTTTACAGCTCCTTGGTTCAAGTTAAGTTTTACTTTCTTTAACCCAAGGAAGCTATCTTCTTTAATTTATAACTTTATTTGAAATTGGTGCATTTCACTGGTGAACCTTTTATAACTTCTTTAATTGGTGCATTTCACTAGTGAACCTTTTAAATTGAAATTGCTTTCAACCTTCGTTTGGTTCAACCAAGTGCTAATTTTAATTCTTTCAACATCAATTGTTACAATTTTAGTGACCATGAACATTGATGATGACTTGTTTTTCTACTCTATGCTTTTGTGCAATTCATATTTCATCATCAATGACTTGTAGCATCTTCTCTTGGTTAAGCTCCATAATTGTCATGGCACTAATTTCTAACCGCCTTTCTAACTTCTGACTAAACTGACACTTTAACTTCACTTTTTAGTTTTCACTTTAACCCTTTTACATTCTTTTGGGTATGACAATTGTTGTTGCTTAACAAACAAGCACTTGGCTAATATTACACAAATTCTTGGTTTGTATTAATGCTTGACATTTAAATTCTATTTTCATGCATTCCAAGAATTCTTTTCCTTAACTCACTTCATGAATATCTCAATTTTCTTCTGACATGTTTTCTGTCTGCTGCTTGATTCATTTGCTTTACACTCCTCTGTTTTGCTTAATTGTATATATCCGGTGATTTTTGTTTTTTTTCTAAGATGTCTGACAGAGGAAAAACAAAGGTTACCCCTCGAAAAAGGAAGAAATCTCAATCTTCTGCTGATTCTGTATTCTCCAGTTATGCCAAGATCTTTCTTCCCGACAAGGAGAAAGCAAATCAGTTATTGCCTTCGACCGAAGAAGGAAGGTTCCCTAATTTGTACTACGAGCTTCATTTCTGGCTCTTTCAGAAGTGGCATCTCAACTTAGAAAAAAACTTGAAGGAGTTCTTCACAAATCATGGGCTTCCAAAATTGATCCTCATGTATTCTTGGATCCCATATCTTGTTTCTACACCCATCTTCGAGTTGACTATCATCAATCCATCTGGGTGGCAAGCACGATGAATTCTCAATGAAGTGCCAAATCTTCCTTTTAGACCCACCTATTTGAGCACTAGCCAAACCTTTGTACCTCATATTTGATGTGTCAACCAAAATTAACTTTGATTTACAACGCCAACTGGTGCACGAAATTGTGATCAATACTTTTCACAAATCAAATAATCCCCGGTAATGAATCCAAAAACTTGGTGTTCAATACCATGGCATAAACACAACTTCGCACAACTAACCAGCAAGTGTACTGGGTCGTCCAAGTAATAAACCTTACGCGAGTAAGGGTCGATCCCACAGAGATTGTTGGTATGAAGCAAGCTATGGTCACCCTGTAAATCTTAGTCAAGCAAACTCAAATGGGTATGGTGATAAACGCATAAAACATAAAGATAAAGATAGAGACACTTATGTAATTCATTGGTAGGAATTTCAGATAAGCGTATGAAGATGCCTTCCCTTCCGTCTCTCTGCTTTCCTACTGTCTTCATCCAATCCTTCTTCCTCCTTTCCATGGCAAGCTTAAGCAAGGGTTTCACCGTTGTCAGTGGCTACCTCCCATCCTCTCAGTGGAAATGTTCAACGCACCCTGTCACGGCATGGCTATCCATCTGTCGGTTCTCGATCAGGCCGGAATAGAATCCAGTGATTCTTTTGCGTCTGTCACTAACGCCCCGCCCTCAGGAGTTTGAAGCACGTCACAGTCATTCAATCATTGAATCCTACTCAGAATACCACAGACAAGGTTAGACCTTTCGGATTCTCTTGAATGCCGCCATCAGTTCTAGCCTATACCACGAAGACTCTGATCTCACGGAATGGCTGGCTCGTTTGTCAGGCGAGCACTCGGTTGTCAGGCGATCAACCATGCATCGTGTATCAGGAATCCAAGAGATATTCACCCAATCGAAGGTAGAACGGAGGTGGTTGTCAATCACACGTTCATAGGTGAGAATGATGATGAGTGTCACGGATCATCACATTCATCAAGTTGAAGAACAAGTGATATCTTAGAACAAGAACAAGCAGAATCGAATAGAAGAACAATAGTAATTGCATTAATACTCGAGGTACAGCAGAGCTCCACACCTTAATCTATGGTGTGTAGAAACTCCACCGTTGAAAATACATAAGAACAAGAGTGATCATTGGCTTCGGTCCCAGAGAGGGAACCAGAAGAACCCAGATCCCAAATACAATAGTATAATGTCCTACTTATAGATAACTAGTAGCCTAGGGTGTACAGAGATGAGTAAATGACATAAAAATCCACTTCCGGGCCCACTTGGTGTGTGCTTGGGCTGAGCAATGAAGCATTTTCGTGTAGAGACTCTTCCTGGAGTTAAACGCCAGCTTTGGTGCCAGTTTGGGCGTTTAACTCCCATTTGGGTGCCAGTTCCGGCGTTTAACGCTGGGATTTTTGAGGGTGACATTGAACGCCGGTTTGGGCAATCAAATCTTGGGAAAAGTATGGACTATCATATATTGTTGGAAAGCCCAGGATGTCTATTTTCCAACGCCGTTGAGAGCGCGCCAATTGGGTTTCGGTAGCTCCAGAAAATCCACTTCGAGTGTAGGGAGGTCAGAATCCAACAGCATCTGCAGTCCTTTTCAGTCTCTGAATCAGATTTTTGCTCAGGTCCCTCAATTTCAGCCAGAAAATACCTGAAATCACAGAAAAACACACAACTCATAGTAAAGTCCAGAAAAGTGAATTTTAACTAAAAACTAATAAAAATATACTAAAAACTAACTAGATCATACTAAAAACATACTAAAAACAATGCCAAAAAGCGTACAAATTATCCGCTCATCACAACACCAAACTTAAATTGTTGCTTGTCCTCAAGCAACTGAAAATCAAATAAGATAAAAAGAAGAGAATATGCAATGAATTCCAAAAACATCTATGAAGATCAGTATTAATTAGATGAGCGGGGCTTTAGCTTTTTGCCTCTGAACAGTTTTGGCATCTCACTCTATCCATTGAAATTCAGAATGGGTTGCTTCTTTAGGAACTCAGAATCCAGATAGTGTTATTGATTCTCCTAGTTAAGTATGATGATTCTTGAACAAAGCTACTTATTGAGTCTTGGCCGTGGCCCAAAGCACTCTGTCTTCCAGTATTACCACCGGATACATACATGCCACAGACACATAATTGGGTGAACCTTTTCAGATTGTGACTCAGCTTTGCTAGAGTCCCCAATTAGAGGTGTCCAGGGTTCTTAAGCACACTCTTTTTGCCTTGGATCACAACTTTATTCCTTTTATTTTTCTTTCTTTTTCTTTCTTTTTCTCTTCTCTCTCTTTTTTTTTCAAAATTTTCTCTCTTTTTCTTTTTTATATTCACTGCTTTTTCTTGCTTCAAGAATCATTTTTATGATTTTTCAGATCCTCAGTAACATGTCTCCTTTTTCATCATTCTTTCAAGAGCAAACATTCATGAACCACAAATTCAAAAGACATATGCACTGTTTAAGCATACATTCAGAAGACAAAAGTAATGCCACCACATCAAAATAATTAAACTGTTATAAAATTCAAAATTCATGCAATTCTTCTCTTTTTCAATTAAGAACATTTTTCATTTAAGAAAGGTGATGGATTCATAGGACATTCATAACTTTAAGGCATAGACACTAAGGCACTAATGATCACAAGACACAAACATGGACAAACATAAGCATTAATTTTCGAAAAACAGGAAAATAAAGAACAAGGAAATTAAAGAATGGGTCCACCTTAGTGATGGTGGCTCTTTCTTCCTCTTGAAGATCCTATGGAGTGCTTGAGCTCCTCAATATCTCCTCTTTGTCTTTGTTGCTCCTCTCTCATGATTCTTTGATCTTCTCTAATTTCATGGAGGATGATGGACTGTTCTTGATGCTCCACCTTTAGTTGTCCCATGTTGGAACTCAATTCTCCTAGGGAGGTGTTTAGTTGCTCCCAAAGTTTTGTGGAGGAAAGTGCATCCCTTGAGGCATCTCAGGGATTTTATGAGGAGGAATTTCCTCATGCTTGCTCCATCCTTTTCTTAGTGATGGGCTTGAGGTCATGCCTTCTCAGTTGAACCAGCTTCCCTCTTGAGTTTCTCTCCCATTGAGCGCCCTTTTCACAAATGTTTATGAGGACTTGGTCCAACCTTTGATCAAAGTTGACCCTTTTTGAGTTTGAAAGGGATCTCGGGGATCACCTTCTTCAAGGCCACAACTTCATAAAAGTGGTCTTGATGCATCCTTGAGATGAATCTCTCCATCTCCCATGACTCGGAGGTGAAAGCTTTTGCCTTCCCTTTCCTCTTTCTAGAGGTTTCTCCGGCCTTGGATGCCATAAATGGTTATGGAAAAACAAAAAGCAATGCTTTTACCACACCAAACTTAGAAGGTTTGCTCGTCCTCGAGCAAAAGAAGAAAGAAGAGAGTAGGAGAAGAAGAAATGAGGAAGAAGGGAATGGCTTTGTGTTCGGCCAAAAAGGGATAGAAGTGGTGTTTAGGTTGTGTGAAAATGAAGGAGTGAAGATGGGTTTATATAGGAGAGGGGGAAGGGTAAGGTTCGGTCAAGTGAGGGTGGGTTTGGGTGGGAAAGTGGTTTGAATTTGAATGGTGAGGTAGGTGGGGTTTTATGAAGGATGGATGTGAGTGGTGAAGAGAAATAAGGGATTTGATAGGTGAAGGGTTTTTAGGGAAGAGGTGTTGAGGTGATTGGTGAAGAAGAGAGAGGGTGGTGGGGTAGGTGGGGATCCTGTGGGGTCCACAGATCCTGAGGTGTCAAGGAAAAGTCATCCCTGCACCAAATGGCATGCAAAATTGCGTTTTTAGCCATTTCTGGCGTTAAACACCGGGCTGGTGCCCATTTCTGGCATTTAACGCCAGCTTCTTGCCCTTTTCTGGCGTTTAACGCCAGTCTGGTGCCCCTTTCTGGCGTTAAACGCCCAGAATGGTGCCAGACTGGGCGTTAAACGCCCAACAGCTAGCCTTACTGGCGTTTAAACGCCAGTACGCTCTCCTCCAGGGTGTGTTGTTTTTCCTTCTGCTTTTCATTCTATTTTTGCTTTTTTCATTGATTTTGTGACTTCTCATGATCATCAACCTACAAAAGACATAAAATAACAAGGAAAATAGATAAAAATATAACATTGGGTTGCCTCCCAACAAGCGCTTCTTTAATGTCAGTAGCTTGACAGTGGGCTCTCATGGAGCCTCAGAAATGCTCAGAGCCATGTTGGAACCTCCCAACACCAAACTTAGAGTTTGAATGTGGGGTTCAACACCAAACTTAGAGTTTGGTTGTGGCCTCCCAACACCAAACTTAGAGTTTGACTGTGGGGGCTCTGTTTGGCTCTGTTTTGAGAGGAGCTCTTCATGCTTCCTCTCCATGGTGACAGAGGGATATCCTTGAGCCTCAAACACAAAGGATTCTTCATTCACTTGAATGATCAACTCTCCTCTATCAACATCAATCACAGCCTTTGCTGTGGCTAGGAAGGGTCTGCCAAGGATGATGGATTCATCCATGCACTTCCCAGTCTCTAGGACTATGAAATCAGTAGGGATGTAATGGTCTTCAACTTTTACCAGAACATCCTCTACAAGTCCATAAGCTTGTTTTCTTGAGTTGTCTGCCATCTCTAGTGAGATTTTTGCAGCTTGTACCTCAAAGATCCCTAGCTTCTCCATTACAGAGAGAGGCATGAGGTTTACACTTGACCCTAAGTCACACAAGGCCTTCTTGAAATGGTACAAGGTATTGTAAACTTCCCAGGATCCTGTCTCTTTTGAGGTAGTTTCTGCCTAGACAAGTCATCCAGTTCTTTGGTGAGCAAAGGGGGTTCATCCTCCCAAGTCTCATTTCCAAATAACTTGTCATTTAGCTTCATGATTGCTCCAAGGTATTTAGCAACTTGCTCTTCAGTGACATACTCATCCTCTTCATAGGAAGAATACTCATCAGAGCTCATGAATGGCAGAAGTAAGTCAAATGGAATCTCTATGGTCTCATCTTGAGCCTCAGATTCCCATGGTTCCTCATTGGGGAACTCATTGGAGGCCAGTGGACGTCCATTGAGGTCTTCCTCGGTGGCGTTCACTGCCTCTCCTTCCTCTCAAAATTCGGCCATGTTGATGGCCTTGCACTCTCCTTTTGGATTTTCTTCTGTATTGCTTGGGAGAGTACTAGGGGGGAGTTCAGTAATTTTCTTGCTCAGCTGACCCACTTGTGCCTCCAAGTTTCTAATGGAGGACCTTGTTTCAGTCATGAAACTTTGAGTGCTTTTGATTAGATCAGAGACCATGGTTGCTAAGTGATGAGCGGATATTTTATACGCTTTTTGGGGGTAATTTCATGTAGATTTTAGCATGTTTTAATTGGTTTTTAGTAGAATATTATTAGTTTTTAGGCAAAAATCATATTTCTGGACTTTACTATGAGTTTGTGTGTTTTTCTGTGATTTCAGGTATTTTCTGGCTGAAATTGAGGGAGCTGAGCAAAAATCTGAGTTAGGCTGAAAAAGGACTGCTGATGTTGTTGGATCCTGACCTCCCTGCACTCGAAATGGATTTTCTGGAGCTACAGGAGTCCAATTGGCGCGCTCTCAACGGCGTTGGAAAGTAGACATCCAGGGCTTTCCAGCAATATATAATAGTCCATACTTTTCGCAAAGATAGACGACGTAACTTGGCGTTGAACGCCAAGTACATGCTGCTGTCTGGAGTTAAACGCCAGAAAAACGTCATGATCCGGAGTTGAACGCCCAAAACACGTTATAACTTGAAGTTCAACTCCAAGAAAGGCCTCAACTCGTGGATAGATTTAGTCTCAGCCCCAGCACACACCAAGTGGGCCCCAGAAGTGGATTTCTGCACCAATTATCTTAGTTTACTCACATTTTGTAAACCTAGGTTACTAGTTTACTATTTAAACAACTTTTAGAGACATATCTTGTACCTCATGACATTTTCAGATCTGAATTACATACTTTTTAACGGCATGAGTCTCTAAACTCCATTGTTGGGGGTGAGGAGCTCTGCAGCGTTGGTGCACGAAATTGCAATCACACTTTTGCAATCCCGCACAACTAACCAGCAAGTGTACTGGGTCGTCCAAGTAATACCTTGCGTGAGCAAGGGTCGATCCCACAGAGATTGTCGGCTTGAAGCAAGCTATGGTTATCTTGTAAATCTTAGTCAGGATATCAGAAACTATCAGGATTGATTGTGAAAAGCGAAAGAACATGAAATGATTACTTGTTTTGCAGTAATGGAGAATAGGTTGAGGTTTGGAGATGCTCCATCTTCTGAATCTCTGCTTTCCTACTGTCTTCTTCTTCAGTCACGCAAGTCTCCTTCCATGGCAAGTTGTATGTAGGGATTCACCGTTGTCCATGGCTACCTCCCATCCTCTCATTGGAACGATTCCTAATGCCCTGTCACGGCACGGCATTCCATCTGTCGGTTCTCAATCAGGCCGGAATAGAATCCAGTGATTCTTTTGCGTCTGTCACTAACGCCCCGCCTTCAGGAGATTGAAGCACGTCACAGTCATTCAGTCATTGAATCCTACTCAGAATACCACAGACAAGGTTTAGACCTTCCGGATTCTCTTGAATGCCGCCATCAGTCTAGCTTATACCACGAAGATTCCGGTTAAAGAATCCAAGAGATAACTACTTAATCTAAGGTAGAACGGAGGTGGTTGTCAGTCACACGTTCATGATTGAGAATGATGATGACTGTCACGGATCATCACATTCATCCGGATTAAGAACAAGTATTATCTTAGAATGGAAGCAAGCATGATTGAATGAGAAACAGTAGTAATTGCATTAATCCATCAAGACACAGCAGAGCTCCTCACCCCAACCATGGGGTTTAGAGACTCATGCTGTGGAAGAAAACGTGTAAAGATGTCATAAGGTCATCAAAAGTTGCATCCCTCTGATACAATGTCAAAAGATCCTATAAATAGTAAACTAGTGTCCTAAGGTTTACAGAAATGAGTAAATGACAGAAAAATCCACTTCCGGGCCCACTTGGTGTGTGCTTGGGCTGAGCAATGAAGGAATTTCGTGTAGAGACCTTTTCTGGAGTTAAACGCCAGTTCTCATGCCAGTTTGGGCGTTTAACTCCAAATTTTATGCCAGTTCCGGCGTTTAACGCTGGAATTTCTGTAGGTGACTTTGAGCGCCGGTTTGGGCCATCAAATCTTGGGCAAAGTATGGACTATTATATATTGCTGGAAAGCCCAGGATGTCTGCTTTCCAATGCCGTTGAGAGCGCGCCAATTGGGCTTCTGTATCTCCAGAAAATCCGCTTCGAGTGCAGGGAGGTCAGAATCCAACAGCATCTGCAGTCCTTTTTGGTCTCGGAATCAGATTTTTGCTCAGGACCCTCAATTTCAGCCAGAAAATACCTGAAATCACAGAAAAACACACAAACTCATAGTAAAGTCCAGAAAAGTGAATTTTAACTAAAAACGAATAAAAATATACTAAAAATTAACTAAATCATACTAAAAACATACTAAAAACAATGCCAAAAAGCTTACAAATTATCCGCTCATCAAGCGTCTCGATGATTTAATACAATTCCTTTGTTTTCCATTCAAACACGCTTGTTCTTATCTAAGATGTTCATTCGCGCTTAATTATGGAGGAAGTGATGATCCGTGACACTCATCACCTTCCTCAACCCATGAACGTGTGCCTGACAACCACCTCCGTTCTACATCAGATTGAATGAGTATCTCTTAGATTCCTTAATCAGAATCTTCGTGGTATAAGCCGGATTGATGGCGGCATTCATGAGAATCCGGAAAGTCTAAACCTTGTCTGTGGTATTCCGAGTAGGATTCTTGGATTGAATGACTATGACGAGCTTCAAACTCCTGAAGGCTGGGCGTTAGTGACAGACGCAAAAGAATCAATGGATTCTATTCCAACCTGATTGAGAACCGACAGATGATTAGCCGTGCTGTGACAGAGCATAGGAACGTTTTCACTGAGAGGATGGGAGGTAGCCATTGACAACGGTGACACCCTACATAGAGCTTGCCATAGAAGGGATTTTGCGTGTGGAGAAGGATTTCAAGGAAGAGTTGAAGTCAGAGGACAAAGCATCTCCAAAACCCCAACATATTTCTCATTACTGC
Source organism: Arachis hypogaea (assembly GCF_003086295.3). Taxonomy (NCBI): domain Eukaryota; kingdom Viridiplantae; phylum Streptophyta; class Magnoliopsida; order Fabales; family Fabaceae; genus Arachis; species Arachis hypogaea. The sequence continues at coordinate 43,848,181 of NC_092045.1, read as the reverse complement.
ACAACAAGTAACGCTATTATTCTCTTTTATTCGTCTAACAATTTTAAATACTTTGACTTCTTACAATTAAATCCAAATAACTTCATTGGCCTCCTGACTAAGATTAATAAAATAAACATTGATTACTTCAAACCAATAATCTCTGTGGGATCGACCCTTACTCACGTAAGGTATTACTTGGACGACCCAGTGGACTTGCTGGTTAGTTGTGCGAATTACAAATTCGTGCACCACTAAGTCAGAGGTATTCTGCTTAGAACTCTCTGTCTGTTGCTGAGAAGATGATGGAAAAGGCTTGCTATTGCTAAACCTGTTTCTTCCACCATTATTGTTGTTGAAACCTTGTTGAGGTCTCTGTTGATCCTTCCATGAGAATTTTGGATGATTTCTCCATGAAGGATTATAGGTGTTTCCATAGGATTCTCCCATGTAATTTACCTCTTCTATTGAAGGGTTCTCAGGATCATAAGCTTCTTCCTCAGATGAAGCCTCCTTAGTACTGCTTGGTGCATTTTGCATTTCAGACAGACTTTGAGAAATCATGTTGACTTGTTGGGTCAATATTTTGTTCTGAGCCAATATGGCATTCAGAGTGTCAATCTCAAGAACTCCTTTCTTCTGACTAGTCCCATTGTTCACAGGATTTCTTTCAGAAGTGTACATGAATTGGTTATTTGTAACCATTTCAATTAGCTCTTGAGCTTCTGTAGGCGTCTTCTTCAGATGAAGAGATCCTCCAGCAGAGCTATCCAAAGACATCTTGGACAGTTCAGAGAGACCATCATAGAAAATACCTATGATGCTCCATTCAGAAAGCATGTCAGAGGGACACTTTCTGATTAATTGTTTGTATCTTTCCCAAGCTTCATAGAGGGATTCTCCTTCCTTCTGTCTGAAGGTTTGGACTTCCACTCTAAGCTTACTCAATTTTTGAGGTGGAAAGAACTTTGCCAAGAAGGCATTGACTAGCTTTTCCCAAGAGTCCAGGCTTTCTTTAGGTTGTGAGTCCAACCATGCCCTAGCTCTGTCTCTTACAGCAAAAGGGAATAGCATAAGTCTGTAGACCTCAGGGTCAACCCCATTAGTCTTGACAGTGTCACAGATTTGCAAGAACTCAGCTAAAAACTGATGAGGATCTTCCAATGGAAGTCCATGGAACTTGCAATTCTGTTGCATTAGAGAAACTAATTGAGGCTTAAGCTCAAAGTTGTTTGCTCCAATGGCAGGGATAGAGATGCTTCTCCCATAGAAGTCGGGAGTAGGTGCAGTAAAGTCACCCAGCACCTTCCTTGCATTGTTGGCATTGTTGTTGTTTTCGGCTGCCATTTGTTCTTCTTCTTTGAAGATTTCTGTTAGGTCCTCCACAGAGAGTTGTGCTTTGGCTTCTCTTAGCTTTCTCTTCAAGGTCCTTTCAGGTTCAGGATCAGCCTCAACAAGAATGCTTTTGTCCTTGCTCCTGCTCATAAGAAGGAGAAGGGAACAAGAAAATGTGGAATCCTCTATGTCACAGTATAGAGATTCCTTTAGGTGTCAGAGGAAAAGAAAAGTATAAGATAGAAGTAGAAAATTCGAACTTATCAAAGAAGATGGAGTTCGAATTTTGCATTGAGGAATAGTGTTAGTCCATAAATAGAAGGATGTGAGAAGAAGAGAAGCAATTTTCGAAAATTAGATAATAAATTTTGAAAACATTTAAAAAAAACACTACTTGATTTTCGAAAATGAAAGTGGAAAAGGAATCAAGTGATTTTTGAAAAAGATTTTGAAATTAGAAATCAAAAAGATTTGATTGAAAACTATTTTGAAAAAGATGTGGTTAAGGAGATATGATTGGTTTTAAGAAGATGTGATTGAGAAGATATGATTTGAAAAACATTTTAAGAAGATTTGATTTTGAAAATTAAAAACTTGGCTAACAAGAAAAGATATGATTCAAACATTAAACCTCTCTCAACAGAAAAGGCAACATACTTGATATGTTGAATCAAATCATTAATTGATAGCAAGTATCCTTGAAAATAAAAAGAAATCAATTTTGAAAACATATGATTGAAAAGATATGATTTGAAAAAGATTTGATTTTGAAAAACTTTGAAAACTTGAAAAAAAATTGCATTGAAAACAGAATCTTTCCTCTTGTGCCATCCTGGCGTTAAACGCCCAGAATGGTGCACATTCTGGCGTTTAACGCCCAAAACTATACCCTTTTGGGCGTTAAACGCCCAACCAGGTACCCTGGCTGGCGTTTAAACGCCAGTCTGTCCTTCTTCACTGGGCGTTTTGAACGCCCAGCTTTTTCTGTGCAATTCCTCTGCTGTATGTTCTGAATCTTCAATTCTCTGTATTATTGACTTGAGAAGACACAAATTAAAAATATTTTTGGATTTTTAATAATCAAAATGCAACTAAAATCAAATAACAATGCATGCAAGACACCAAACTTAGCAGTTTGTATACTACTGACACTAACAAAATGAGAATGCATATGAGACACACGAAACACTCAAGTCAATAGAATTCAAAGATCAGAGCAAGTAAATCATCAAGAATAACTTTGAAAATCACTTAGGACACATGAATGAATGCATGCAATTGACACCAAACTTAAAATGAGACACTAGACTCAAACAAGAAATTTTTGGATTTTATGATTTTGTAATTTTTTTGTGTGATTTTCGAAAATTAAGTGGAAAAAGATATCAAAATTCTTAATGAGAATTCCAGGAATCATGCAATGTTAGTCTAAGACTCCGGTCCAGGAATTAGACATGGCTTCACAGCCAGCCAAGCTTTCAAAGAAAGCTTCGGTCCAAAACACTAGACATGGCCAAAGGCCAGCCAAGCCTTAGCAGATCACTGCTCGAAAAGCAAGATTGATAGAAATCAACAAGCTCTTGTGATGATAGGTTGAAACCTCGGTCCAATGAAATTAGACATGGCTTCATAGCCAGCCAGATTTCAACAGATCATCTTGAAACTCTAGAATTCATCTTCAAGAATTCAGAAAAAAAAATACCTAATCTAAGCAACAAGATGAACCGTCAGTTGTCCATACTCAACAATCCCCGGCAACAGCGCCAAAAACTTGGTGCACGAAATTGTGATCAATACTTTTCACAAATCAAATAATCCCCGGTAATGAATCCAAAAACTTGGTGTTCAATACCATGGCATAAACACAACTTCGCACAACTAACCAGCAAGTGTACTGGGTCGTCCAAGTAATAAACCTTACGCGAGTAAGGGTCGATCCCACAGAGATTGTTGGTATGAAGCAAGCTATGGTCACCTTGTAAATCTTAGTCAGGAAAACTCAAATGGGTATGGTGATAAACGCATAAAACATAAAGATAAAGATAGAGATACTTATGTAATTCATTGGTAGGAATTTCAGATAAGCGTATGAAGATGCCTTCCCTTCCGTCTCTCTGCTTTCCTACTGTCTTCATCCAATCCTTCTTCCTCCTTTCCATGGCAAGCTTAAGCAAGGGTTTCACCGTTGTCAGTGGCTACCTCCCATCCTCTCAGTGGAAATGTTCAACACACCCTGTCACGGCACGGCTATCCATCTGTCGGTTCTCGATCAGGCCGGAATAGAATCCAGTGATTCTTTTGCGTCTGTCACTAACGCCCCGCCCTCAGGAGTTTGAAGCACGTCACAGTCATTCAATCATTGAATCCTACTCAGAATACCACAGACAAGGTTAGACCTTCCGGATTCTCTTGAATGCCGCCATCAGTTCTAGCCTATACCACGAAGACTCTGATCTCACGGAATGGCTGGCTCGTTTGTCAGGCGAGCACTCGGTTGTCAGGCGATCAACCATGCATCGTGTATCAGGAATCCAAGAGATATTCACCCAATCGAAGGTAGAACGGAGGTGGTTGTCAATCACACGTTCATAGGTGAGAATGATGATGAGTGTCACGGATCATCACATTCATCAAGTTGAAGAACAAGTGATATCTTAGAACAAGAACAAGCGGAATTGAATAGAAGAACAATAGTAATTGCATTAATACTCGAGGTACAGCAGAGCTCCACACCTTAATCTATGGTGTGTAGAACTCCACCGTTGAAAATACATAAGAACAAGAGTGATCATTGGCTTCGGTCCCAGAGAGGGAACCAGAAGAACCCAGATCCCAAATACAATAGTATAATGTCCTACTTATAGATAACTAGTAGCCTAGGGTGTACAGAGATGAGTAAATGACATAAAAATCCACTTCCGAGCCCACTTGGTGTGTGCTTGGGCTGAGCAATGAAGCATTTTCGTGTAGAGACTCTTCCTGGAGTTAAACGCCAGCTTTGGTGCCAGTTTGGGCGTTTAACTCCCATTTTGGTGCCAGTTCCGGCGTTTAACGCTGGGATTTCTGAGGGTGACTTTGAACGCCGGTTTGGGCCATCAAATCTTGGGCAAAGTATGGACTATTATATATTGCTGGAAAGCCCAGGATGTCTACGTTTTAACGCCGTTGAGAGCGCGCCAATTGGGCTTCTGTAGCTCTAGAAAATCGACTTCGAGTGCAGAGAGGTCAGAATCCAACAGCATCTGCAGTCCTTTTCAGTCTTTGAATCAGATTTTTGCTCAGGTCCCTCAATTTCAGCCAGAAAATACCTGAAATCACAGAAAAACACACAACTCATAGTAAGGTCCAGAAAAGTGAATTTTAACTAAAAACTAATAAAAATATACTAAAAACTAACTAGATCATACTAAAAACATACTAAAAACAATGCCAAAAAGCGTACAAATTATCCGCTCATCACCAACCACGAAACATCCTTCTCTTACGCTTCATCCCACAAAGTTTCCTAAGTTGGCCATCCGTTTCAAGCAAACCGTACTCAAGTGGGATAATAAATCTAATAGAAATGAGTTTCACCCACCCAGATGTAGGGTTAGATGATAATCTAGGTAAAGAAGCTTCTAAGGATCTTGACAAAGCGTATTCAACACCCGTCCTTCTTTTTCTAAAGACTTCCACCTCCTCACAAGATTTCTTAATTTCAATCATTTCCTCATCAATTTTATCTAACTCTTTTCCTTTACTCAAATAATCAATGGGAGGATGAGAGAAATATACCTCCACATTTCTTTCAAATTCACCGGGAGAAAGGTTCTTCAAGTTCAAAGGATTCTTTGCCACTAGAATTTGATGCTTAAACTTCATTGCCATGGGAACTCAATTCTTGCTCTATCCCATCCAATTCTTCATATGGAACATGCCTTGGAGGTTGTGCGCTTTTCTCCTCAACATCAAATTCAATCTTCTCGGAGGGGTGTTCTTCCACTATAAGTTCCCATGGAGGTTCAGCATCTCCTAAGTTTTCAACTTTTTCTTCCTCTTCTTCAACAATCATAGCTTCCTCCAATTGTTCTAACACAAAGCAACGTTCCTCATTTTTCAATGGAGTTTCTGATCTTCCTTCATGCTATGCTCTTCAATTGAGTCTCCACATGTGGCCATGGGAGTGCTTTGAGTGTTCAAGCATTAGGAGGCTAATCGATTCACCAGCTTATCCAAGGCGGTCGTGAATCTTAGTACCTCCCTTTGCCTCTCCTCTTGTCCTTGAAGTAGCAAAGTGCGATAATCATCCATCGGAGTTTGGGGTGCATAGAAGGGTTCATTATTTTGGAGAAAGAGTTCATGATAGGAAGGTGGTTTGGAGGATCCATGTGTACGCGTGCATGACGCGTACGGGTGGGTGTGAATAGCACTCGCAAGCCAAGAGCGCTACGCTCTCTTTGAACGAGTGCTTGTGAAGAATCCACATTTTTTGGTATTTATTTGCTCTATTTGGGTGGATTTTATTGACTTCTCTTGCACTTATCCATTGAAATAGCATGCTTTTGTGAATTCTTTCCTAATTGTGCTTAATTGTGAAAAACATGCTTTTCATGCTTAAATTGCTAATTTTAATTCACTTTTCTCCCATTTGATGCCTTGATATAATTGTTTCAGTGATTTAAGGTTTTGAAGGCAAGAATGGCTTGAGAAAGTGGAAGTAAAGCATGCAAAGTGGAAGAATTCAGGAAATAAAGGATTTGGAAAGCTGCCAGTCCTGATCTCTCAGTACTAAATTAGTCATAACTTGAGCTACAGAGGTCCAAATGAGGCGGTTCCAGCGGCATTGGAAAGCTAACATCTGGGGCTGCAAAATGATATGCAATTTGCTATAGTGGACATAAGTCTAAATGTGTGTAGGCACAGGTACTTGTGCGTACGCACAAGTCGGGATTCAGCAAGTGTGCATACGCACACACCTGTGCATATGCACAAGTCCTGGCACATGACCTCATTAATTACAACTCACTGGCAGCGATTTTTGGGCCCCCAAAACCCAATCCAACTCATTTTTTAAGCTATTTCAAGCCAAATTTAAGAAGGATGAAGGGGGAGCACTTAGATTTAGGTTTTTACATGTTTTTGTTTGGTTTTTCTCGAGAGAGAAGCTCCCCCTTCTCTCTAGAATTAGGGGTAGTTTAATTTCTTGTAATTTCTACTTTTAATTCTTGTTTTGATGTAGCTTCATTTATGTTTTCATGTTCTTTTATCTTGTTTTTCTTCATTTCTTTTGTTAATTTCTCTTATATGTCATTTTCCATTTATGAACACTCTTGTTGTTTTAATTTTAATTAATGCAAATTTATGTTTCATGTTCATTTATTGCTTTCTCTAGATTTTATTGTTATTTTTTTGCTTTGGTAGCTTTAGAATTTATTTTTAATGCAATTTAATGTTATTTTATTTTCATGCACATGATGCAAGGGCATCTTGGCCAGTTTCACTGACCTTTTCTTTACTGTTTTTAGGGTAGTTTCATGAATTTCCTTAGGAAATAAGCTAGTTTTGGGTAGATATTCACTTACACCTGGATTCAAGCATACATTGTGCATTTTACATGATTTCATGAGGATTTTGCATGAATTTAGTGACAAATTGTATGTTGCATTACCCATGACTTGGACTAGAACTTTGATGCACTCTATTGCTTGATTTCAGGACCAAAGGAAGCAATGAGGAACCACTTAGCAGTCACGTTAATCTAATTAACGTGGCCACTAACGTGGAATGGGAGGTAACTTGCAAAGTTAATGAGAAAAATGATTGCCAATAATGCTCTCGAAGCCATCATTGCCCACGTTAAGAGTGACATTAACTAAGTTAACGTGAGCTCTAACGTGAAGAACGGATTTTGAGCCAACGTTAGTGACACATAACATTATCACTAACGTTGGCCAATGATCATAAGTGGCCACGTTAGAGTCCACGTTAACTTGGTTAACGTGGCCTCTAACGTTAACAAGGGGAAGGAATTCAACGTTAGTGACATTCAACATTGTCACTAATGTTGGCCTAAGGTGCAATGAACCACGTTAACTTCCACGTTAACTTGGTAAACGTCGGAGCTAACGTGAGAGGCAAGAATGGTCGACAACGTTAGTGACACCCAACATTGTCACTAACGTTGGAAGCAACCACAAAATCCTAAGGAGCCACGTTAACTTCTACGTTAACTTAGTTAACGTGGAAGCTAACGGCAATGAGTGAAAGATGAGCCAACTTTAGTGACACTCAACATTGTCACTAGCGTTGGAAATGGTTTGCAAAGCCACGTTAGAAGCCACGTTAACCTAGTTAACATGGACTCTAACGTGAATAGGGGCATATTGGAATGTTAGTGACAATGTTGAGTGTCACTAACGTTCTCGAAGATTGGCATGCCTATGTTAAAAGAGCCACGTTAACTAAGTTAACGTGGACTCTAACGTGGGAAAGGGGGAGGCTCTCAACGTTATTGGGAAAGTTGAATCCCAATAAGGTGTGCGAAGGACAAAGAGGCAACGTTAGTGGCAACGTTTGTGCCACTAACGTTGAGGTTAACATGGCCTTTACTTGGGTAAGAAACGTTAGTGAAAAAGTTGAATGACACTAACGTTTTTGAACCCATTTTCTCACTGAATGTTAACACCTCTAACGTCTTAAGCTAAAGTCTCTGCCCACTTTCTCTCTGCAAGTAAAACCAAGCCCAAGTGAAGACGAGAACTGCTCTAAACTGAAGATCCAAAGGCCCAAGACTTGAAGAATCAACTAGAAGAATAGAAGAGTAGTATATATAGGAGTAGCTTTGAATTATTTAGGGAGTTGGAAAGAGTTCTGAAAGGAAAAAGCATTACTCTCTATATTTTACTTTCTCTGCTCTTCTTGTTCAGAATGTATTCTCCATCTTTGTTTTCAGTTTTTAGAGCTATGAACAACTAAACCCATTTCATTGGGTAGGGAGCTCTGTTGTAATTTGATGGATCAATACTAGTTTTCTTCATTCTTCTTCTATCTTTTCTCTTGATTTTACTTGAAAGCTTTCGATCTTCATCCCATTGGGTAGTTATCTTGGAAAAGAAACTATTCAAACTTGGATCCCTTCTGAACCTTGAAAGAGGAATGAAGAGATCAAGCTAGAAATGCTTTTTCATGCTGGACCAAATTGGGTTTGGATGGATATGTGACTATAATCCTCTCAAAACTTGATTTGGGAAATGCATGTGGTATAATCAGTGACCACACTTCATCTCTTCTCAAGAGCAATTGACCAGGAAATTGGCTATTGATCAAGATTTGAGAGATTGAATTGCAAGAAATTGTAATTCAATCAATTAAGATTGCCAAGGAGATCAATGAGTGCATTGATTGAGGAAGAGATGAAAATGAACTTGATCCGGAGAATTGCAACATCTCCTATGCCCAATGAACTCCCCAATTCTGATCTCACCCATTCTCTTTAATTTCTGCGTTTATTTTCATGAGCAAAAACCCCATTCCCATTTACAATTCAGCAATTTAATTTCAGTCATTTACTTCCAGTTCTTTAATTCTAGCATTTACTTTTCCGTCATTTACATTCCCGCCATTTTATTTTCTGCAACTCTCAACCCAAATTCTGAATTCGCTCAACTAGAACAATCTTCTAATTAAAGTTTCTTGATCAATCAATCCCTGTGGGATTCGACCTCACTCTATTGTGAGTTTTTACTTGACGACAAATTCGGTACACTTGCCGAAGGAAATTTGTTGAGAGACAATTTCCACCTGCATCAAGTTTATGGCACCATTGTCGGGGATTGATTGTGCATCAAGAATTATTAGATTGGAAGATCACTAGATTGAGCATTTTTGTTTTGTTGAATTAACTTTCTGTTTGAGTAATTTACTTTCTGTCTTAGTTAACTTCTTCCCTTTCCACCTCTACTTTTTCGTTTCTTTGTTATTTACAATTCAGTATGCTAAGCCACTAACTGTTTGATACATTGTTTCACTCACAACTAACAGTAATCCTGACAGCAATATTCTCTGTACATAGTTTTTCCTTGCTTGTACTTGTTGGTTGTATAACAGGTAGAAGAAGCGGGGCTTCAACTTCTTTAGATTCTGAACCAGAGAGGACCCTCCTTAGATTAAGGAGGGAAGCAAGAGGGAAACGTGCAATCGGTGTTGAAGAGGAGGAGGAACACTTTGAACTAAACATGGAAGGCAACATAGAAAACCAACATGAAGAAGAGGCTAATAACCATAGGGGAGGAGGTAGAGCAAATCATGTTGGGGAGGATAGAAGAGTGTTAAGCTCTTATATCAATCCCAACCCAGGCAACTGTGGGAGCAGCATTCAGAAGCCCACCATACATGCCAACAATTTCGAGCTCAAACCTCAGCTCATCACTCTTGTGCAGAATAATTGCTCATTTGGAGGAGGTGCTCAAGAAGATCCGAATCAACACTTGACCATCTTCTTGAGGATTTGTGACACAGTGAAGTCCAATGGAGTCCACCAGGATGTCTATAGGCTGCTCTTGTTCCCTTTCTCACTCAGGGACAAGGCATTCAAATGGCTCGAATCCTTCCCAAAAGAAAGCCTGACAAATTGGGAGGAGGTAGTGAATAAGTTTTTGGCAAGGTTTTACCCCCCGCAAAGGATCAATAGGCTGAGAACTGAAGTACAGATATTCAGACAGCAAGATGGGGAGACACTTTATGAAGCTTGGGAAAGGTTCAAAGACCTAACAAGAAGGTGTCCACCAAATATGTTTAATGAATGGGTGCAGTTGCATATCTTCTATGAAGGCTTGTCATATGAATCAAAGAAGGCAGTAGATCATTCCTCTGGAGGATCCTTGAACAAGAAGAAGACCATTGAAGAAGCCATAGATGTCATTGAAACTGTAGCTGAGAATGACTACTTCTATGCTTCCGAAAGAGGGAACACTAAGGGAGTAATGGAGCTAAACAATGTAGATGCTCTGCTGGCTCAGAACAAGCTCATTACCAAGCAGTTAGCTGACCTCACCAAGAAGATGGAGAAGAACTAAGTGGCAGCAATCACCACCTCATCAACAACCCAAGAAGAAGTTGAAGAAGAGGACCTTGAGCAAGCCAACTACATTGGGAATTCACCTAGACAGAACCATGATCCATACTCCAAGACATACAACTCTGGATGGAGGAACCACCCAAACTTTGGGTGGGGGAATCAGCAAGAGCAAATCCAAGACCAGAGATGTTACAACTCCAACAATAATGCAACTCATCAACAATTCACACAGAGGACATATCAACACCCCACAACAACACCTCTCATCCTTCCACCTTTAATCCCAATTTACCATCAATTGATGACAGACTCTCTAAGCTTGAAACCTTACTTGAAGGAATATGCCAAAAGATTCAATAAGATAAGGTGTTCAAAGAAGAGGTGCGAGCCAACATTAAGAACCAAGGAGAGACCATCAAGAAGCTGGAATTCCAAGTGGGATGCTTAGCGGAGAAGATTCCCAAACCTACTGATGGCTTCCTAAGTGACATGGAGAAAAACCCAAGAGGAGAAGCAAAGAAAGTAAGATGGGAAGATTGCAAAATGGTCACTACAAGTGATCAAGAGGATGAAGAAGAGCAAAGCGACCTCTCTCAACAGCCTGAAAACAACTCAACAGAGGAGGAGGATAGAGATCACCAAGAACCAGAAATCTCACAACAAGAGTTGCTGAAACTCTATGCACCATTTCCCCAACTGCTCAATGGTGCTGTGGGGAAGAGAATATACTCAAGGTTCCTAGACTTGTTTGCATTTCTGCATGTGAACATACCATTCATCAAGGCCATACAACAAATGCCTGCATTCATCAAGTACATGAAGGAACTTCTTCCCAGGAAAAGCTCACTCAAAGGAGGCCAAACTATAGTGTTAAAGAAGGAATGTAGTGCCCTTATTCAACCTGAATTGCCTGCAAAAAGAAATGACTCAGGGAGTTTTCACATCCCCTGTGCCATAGGGGAAATAATGTTTGATACAGCACTCTGTGATTTAGGGGCAAGCATCAACTTACTGCCCCTATCCTTGGCGAAAAGGCTACAGATCAATGAGATAATGCCCACATATGTGGTCATCAGACTGGCTGATAAGACTCAAAAGCAAGCAATAGGAGTGGTGGAAAATGTGTTACTAAAGGTTGGGAAATACTTTCTCCCAACAGACTTTGTCATCTTGGACATGGAAGAAAGTCACACTCACCCAATCATATTCGGAAGACCCTTCCTAGCTACGGCCAGAGCACTCATAGATGTGGAGAAAGGGGAGCTAATATTGAGGATCCATGATGAACGGCTTAGCTTTAATGTCTTCAAACTCTCACAAGAAGTAGACCAAGAGCACAAGGAACCAAGTAAAGACCATGATGAGATGCTAAAGGAGGAAGCAAGCACAGAAGCACACCCAACCTATCTGGAGACTCCTTTGGTTGATAAACAAGGGAAACAGCAACTACCACAACTCAAGGAAAGGTTAGAAGAACCTACACCTCTAGAGGCATGTGAAGACAACATCACAAATCCCTTAGAAAAAGAAGTCATCAAGAGCAAGGCAATATCAAAGGACACAAGGAAGAAGGTACCAAGGAAGTGGAGGAACAAAAAGATCCCTACGGAAGACTTCTCTCCAGGAGATAGAGTGATCTCAGCTTACTTTCCAGACATCCCCCCTAATCTCTCTACTGTACCATCTCAGTTACCTAAAGTCTTCACAATCAACAGAATTCTCTCCCTGGAACATGTAGAGATCATTGATACAACCAATGGATACAAGTCCACAACGAGAGGGGAGGACTTCAAGCATTACCAACCACCCTGATGAGGGAGAAACGTCAAGCTAGTGACGCTAAAGAAGCGCTTCATGGGAGGCAACCCATGTTTTATATGCTTTTAGAAGATAGTAAATAAGTCAATATTTATGAATTCAAACCCAAACTTGACAAACTCTTGGTGGAATCCTTATTGTGCAGTATACAGTGAAGAACAAGTTTGGTGTTCAAAGCATGCTAGTCTTGGAAGCTTTGAACAGAACTTTTCATCACAGTGCTCCAAACTAAGTTTGGTGTCACCCCATGGTGCCACCAATATGCATATAAGGACCCACGAATAGTTAGTTAGTTAGTTGGAATTCATGAATAAACAATTTAATCTTTTCTCATTTTTCTTTTTAATTCTAGCCGTAAAGTTCAATTGTCTTTGGTTTGATATTATTCTCACCTTTCTTATTTTGTCTTTATAGGGAAAAGAAAAGGAGCATTGATGGAGATTGATTGGACAATTAAATGGGGGAGGTTCAGCCACTTCATGAAGAGAACTACACACTTGTCTCAAGAAGGAACGCATGGGGAAACGTTGCCATGCAACATTGAAGAAAGGAGACCCTTTGAAGACCGAACCATTAACTCTCATTAAGTGATGATTGGTGCGCGAAATTGTGAACAATACTTTTCACAACTCTCATAATCCCCGGTCATGAACCCCAAAAACTTGGTAGTTCAGTACCATGGCATTACACAACTTCGCACAACTAACCAGCAAGTGCACTGGGTCGTCCAAGTAATAAACCTTACGCGAGTAAGGGTCGATCCCACGGAGATTGTTAGTATGAAGCAAGCTATGGTCATCTTGTAAATCTTAGTCAGGCAAACTCAAATGGATATGATGATGAACGAAAATAAACAATAAGATAAAGATAGAGATACTTATGTAATTCATTGGTAGGAACTTCAGATAAGCGCATGAAGATGCCTTCCCTTCTGTCTCTCTGCTTTCCTACTGTCTTCATCCAATCCTTCTTATTCCTTTCCATGGCAAGCTTGTGTAGGGTTTCACCATTGTCAGTGGCTACCTCCCATCCTCTCAGTGAAAACGATTGCATATGCTCTGTCACAGCACGCGGAATTCAGCTGTCGGTTCTCGGTCAGGCCGGAATAGAATCCATCGATTCTTTTGCGTCTGTCACTAACGCCCCACCTGCTAGGAGTTTGAAGCACGTCACAGTCATTCAGTCATAGAATCCTACTCAGAATACCACAGACAAGGTTAGACCTTCCGGATTCTCTTGAATGCCGCCATCAGTTCTTGCCTATACCACGAAGACTCTGATCTCACGGAATGGCTGGCTCGTTTGTCAGGCGAGCACTCGGTTGTCAGGCGATCAACCATGCATCGTGCAATCAGGAATCCAAGAGATATTCACCCAATCGAAGATAGAACAGAGGTGGTTGTCAGTCACATGTTCATAGGTGAGAATGATGATGAGTGTCACGGATCATCACATTCATCAAGTTGAAGAACAAGTGATATCTTAGAACAAGAACAAGCGGAATTGAATGGAAGAACAATAGTAATTGCATTAATACTCGAGGTACAGCAGAGCTCCACACCTTAATCTATGGTGTGTAGAAACTCTACCGTTGAAAATACATAAGAACAAGGTCTAGGCATGGCCGAATGGCCAGCCTCCCAGTGATCTAAGATAGCATAAAAATGAAGATAGCTACCAAAGTTTGATCTAAGAACTAGATGTCCAAAGATGATCTAGAGATCTAAAGTGATCAAAAGATGAAAATACAATAGTAAAAGGTCCTACTTATAGAGAACTAGTAGCCTAAGGTTTACAGAAATGAGTAAATGACATAAAAATCCACTTCCGGGCCCACTTGGTGTGTGCTTGGGCTGAGCAATGAAGCATTTTCGTGTAGAGACTCTTCTTGGAGTTAAACGCCAGCTTTTATGCCAGTTTGGGCGTTTAACTCCCATTTTGGTGCCAGTTCCGGCGTTTAACGCTGGGATTTCTGAGGGTGACTTTGTACGCCGGTTTGGGCCATCAAATCTTGGGCAAAGTATGGACTATCATATATTGCTGGAAAGCCCAGGATGTCTACTTTCCAACGCCGTTGAGAGCGCGCCAATTGGGTTTCTGTATCTCCAGAAAATCCACTTCGAGTGCAGGGAGGTCAGAATCCAACAGCATCTGCAGTCCTTTTTAGTCTCTGAATCAGATTTTTGCTCAGGTCCCTCAATTTCAGCCAGAAAATACCTGAAATCACAGAAAAACACACAAACTCATAGTAAAGTCCAGAAAAGTGAATTTTAACTAAAAACTAATAAAAATATACTAAAAACTAACTAGATCATACTAAAAACATACTAAAAACAATGCCAAAAAGTATACAAATTATCCGCTCATCACAACACCAAACTTAAATTGTTGCTTGTCCTCAAGCAACTGTAAATCAAATAAGATAAAAAGAAGAGAATATGCAATGAATTCCAAAAACATCTGTGAAGATCAGTATTAATTAGATGAGCGGGGCTTTTAGCTGTTTGCCTCTGACTAGTTTTGGCATCTCACTCTATCCTTTGAAATTCAGAATGATTGGCTTCTTTAGGAACTCAGAATCTAGATAGTGTTATTTATTCTCCTAGTTAAGTATGATGATTCTTGAACATAGCTACTTATTGAGTCTTGGCTGTGGCCCAAAGCACTCTGTCTTCCAGTATTACCACCGGATACATACATGCCACAGACACATAATTGGGTGAACCTTTTCAGATTGTGACTCAGCTTTGCTAGAGTCCCCAATTAGAGGTGTCCAGGGTTCTTAAGCACACTCTTATTGCCTTGGATCTCAACCTTATTTCTTTTCTTTTCTCTCTCTTTTTTTTTCTTTTCTTTTTCTCTTTTTTTCGATTTTTTTTTGAATAGTAATGCTTTTTCTTGCTTCAAGAATCATTTTTATGATTTTTTCAGATCCTCAGTAACATGTCTCCTTTTTCATCATTCTTTCAAGAGCCAACATTCATGAACCACAAATTCAAGATACATATGCACTGTTTAAGCATACATTCAGAAGACAAAAGTAATGCCACCACATCAAAATAATTAAACTGTTATAAAATTCAAAATTCATGCAATTCTTTCTTTTTTTAATTTAAGCACGTTTTTATTCAAGAAAGGTGATGGATTCATAGGACATTCATAACTTTAAGGCATAGACACTAAGACACTAATGATCACAAGACATAGACATGGACAAACATAAGCATAAAATTCGAAAAACAGAAGAATAAAGAACAAGGAAATCAAGGAACGGGTCCACCTTAGTGATGGCGGCTCTTTCTTCCTCTTGAAGATCCTATGGAGTGCTTGAGCTCCTCAATATCTCTTCCTTGTCTTTGTTGCTCCTCCCTCATGATTCTTTGGTCTTCTCTAATTTCATGAAGGATGATGGAGTGTTCTTGATGCTCCATCCTTAGTTGTCCCATGTTGGAACTCAACTCTCCTAGGGAGGTGTTTAGTTGCTCCCAATAGTTTTGTGGAGGAAAGTGCATCCCTTGAGGAATCTCAGGGATCTCATGATGAGTGGGGTCTCTTGTGTGCTCCATCCTTTTCTTACTGATGGGCTTGTCCTCATCAATGGGGATATCTCTCTCTATGTCAACTCCAACTGAATAACAGAGGTGACAAATGAGATGAGGAAAGGCTAACCTTGCCAAGGTAGAGGACTTGTCCGCCACCTTATAGAGTTCTTGGGCTATGACCTCATGAACTTCTATTTCTTCTCCAATCATGATGCTATGGATCATGATAGCCCGGTCTATGGTAACTTCGGAACGGTTGCTAGTGGGAATGATTGAGCGTTGGATGAACTCCAACCATCCTCTAGCCACGGGTTTGAGGTCATGCCTTCTCAATTGAACCGGCTTTCCTCTTGAATCTCTCTTCCATTGGGCGCCCTCTTCACATATGACTGTGAGGACTTGGTCCAACCTTTGATCAAAGTTGACCCTTCTAGTGTAAGGATGTTCATCTCCTTGCATCATAGGCAAGTTGAACGCCACCCTCACACTTTCCGGACTAAAATCCAAGTATTTCCCCCGAACCATAGTAAGATAATTCTTTGGATCCGGGTTCACACTTTGGTCATGGTTCTTGGTGATCCATGCATTGGCATAGAACTCTTGAACCATCAAGATTCCGACTTGTTGAATGGGGTTGGTAAGAACTTCCCAACCTCTTCTTCGGATCTCATGTCGGATCTCCGGATATTCACCCTTTTTGAGTGAAAAAGGGACCTCGGGGATCACCTTCTTCAAGGCCACAACTTCATAGAAATGGTCTTGATGCACCCTTGAGATGAATCTTTCCATCTCCCATGACTCGGAGGTGGAAGCTTTTGCCTTCCCTTTCCTCTTTCTAGAGGTTTCTCCGGCCTTGGATGCCATAAATGGTTATGGAAAAACAAAAAGCATTGCTTTTACCACACCAAACTTAAAATGTTTGCTCGTCCTCGAGCAAAAGAAGAAAGAAGAGAATAGAAGAAGAAGAAATGAGGGGAAAGGGAATGGCTATGTATTCGGCCAAAGGGGAGAGAAAAGGTGTTTAAGGTGTGTGAAAATGAAGGAGTGAAGGAGGGTTTATATAGGAGAGGGGGAGAGGGATGTTCGGCCATTTGAGGGTGGGTTTGGGTGGGAAAGTGGTTTGAATTTGAATGGTGAGGTAGGTGGGGTTTTAAGAAGAATGGATGTGAGTGGTGAAGAGAAAGATGGGATTTGATAGGTGAGGGGTTTTTGGGGAAGAGGTGTTGAGGTGATTGGTGAATGGGTGAAGAAGAGAGAGAGTGGTAGGGTAGGTGGGGATCCTGTGGGGTCCACAGATCCTGAGGTGTTAAGGAAAAGTCATCCCTGCACCAAATGGCATGCAAAATCACATTTTGTGCCATTTCTGGTGTTTAACGCCAGCTTCTTGCCCATTTCTGGCGTTTAACGCCAGTCTGGTGCCCTTTTCTGGCGTTAAACGCCCAGAATGGTGCCAGACTGGGCGTTAAACGCCCAACAGCTAACCTCACTGGCGTTTAAACGCCAGTGGGTGCGTCCTCCAGGGTGTGCTGTTTTTCTTCCTGTTTTTCATTCTGTTTTTGCTTTTTTTCATTAATTTTGTGACTTCTCATGATCATCAACCTACAAAAAAGATAAAATAACAAAATAAAATAGATAATTATAAAACATTGGGTTGCCTCCCAACAAGCGCTTCTTTAATGTCAGTAGCTTGACAGTGGGCTCTCATGTAGCCTCAGAAATGCTCAGAGCTATGTTGGAACCTCCCAACACCAAACTTAGAGTTTGAATGTGGGGGTTCAACACCAAACTTAGAGTTTGGTTGTGGCCTCCCAACACCAAACTTAGAGTTTGACTGTGGGGGCTCTGTTTGGCTCTGCTTTGAGAGAAGCTCTTCATGCTTCCTCTCCATGATGACAGAGGGATATCCTTGGGCCTTAAACACCAAGGATTCTTCATTCACTTGAATGATCAACTCTCCTCTATCAACATCAATCACAGCCTTTGCAGTGGCTAGGAAGGGTCTGCCAAGGATGATGGATTCATCCATGCACTTCCCAGTCTCTAGGACTATGAAATCAGTAGGGATGTAATGGTTTTCGACTTTAACCAGAACATCCTCTACAAGTCCATGGGCTTGTTTTCTTGAGTTGTCTGCCATCTCTAGTGAGATTTTTGCAGCTTGCACCTCAAAGATCCCTAGCTTCTCCATTACAGAGAGGGGCATGAGGTTTACACTTGACCCTAAGTGACACAAGGCCTTCTTGAAGGTCATGGTGCCTATGGTACAAGGTATTGAAAACTTCCCAGGATCCTGTCTCTTTTGAGGCAGTTTCTGTCTAGACAAGTTATCCAGTTCCTTGGTGAGCAAAGGAGGTTCATCCTCCCAAGTCTCATTTCCAAATAACTTGTCATTTAACTTCATGATTGCTCCAAGGTATTTAGCAACTTGCTCTTCAGTGACATACTCATCCTCTTCAGAGGAAGAATACTCATCAGAGCGCATGAATGGCAGAAGCAAGTCCAATGGAATCTCTATGGTCTCAGTTTGAGCCTCAGATTCCCATGGTTCCTCATTAGGGAACTCATTGGAGGACAGTGGACGCCCAGTGAGGCCTTCCTCAGTGGCGTTCACTGCCTCTTCTTCCTCCCAAAATTCGGCCATGTTGATGGCCTTGCACTCTCCTTTTGGATTTTCTTCTGTATTGCTTGGGAGAGTACTAGGAGGGAGCTCAGTAATTTTCTTGCTCAGATGACCCACTTGTCCTTCCAAATTTCTAATGGAGGACCTTGTTTCAGTCATGAAACTTTGAGTGGTTTTGATCAGATCAGAGACCATGGTTGCTAAGTCAGAGGCATTCTGCTTAGAACTCTCTGTCTGTTGCTGAGAAGATGATGGAAAAGGCTTGCTAAACCTGTTTCTTCCACCATTATTGTTGTTGAAACCTTGTTGAGGTCTCTATTGATCCTTCCATGAGAAATTTGGATGATTTCTCCATGAAGGATTATAGGTGTTTCCATAGGATTCTCCCATGTAGTTCACCTCTTCCATTGAAGGGTTCTCAGGATCATAGGCTTCTTCCTCAGATGAAGCCTCCTTAGTACTGCTTGGTGCATTTTGCATTCCAGACAGACTTTGAGAAATCATATTGACTTGTTGGGTCAATATTTTGTTCTGAGCCAATATGGCATTCAGAGTGTCAATCTCAAGAACTCCTTTCTTCTGACTAGTCCCATTGTTCACAGGATTTCTTTCAGACGTGTACATGAATTGGTTATTTGCAACCATTTCAATCAGTTCTTGAGCTTCAGTAGGCGTCTTCTTCAGATGAAGAGATCCTCCAGAAGAGCTATCCAAGGACATCTTGGACAGTTCAGAGAGACCATCATAGAAAATTCCTATGATGCTCCATTCAGAAAGCATGTCAGAGGGACATTTTCTGATTAATTGTTTGTATCTTTCCCAAGCTTCATAGAGGGATTCTCCTTCCTTCTGTCTGAAGGTTTGGACTTCCACTCTAAGCTTACTCAATTTTTGAGGTGGAAAGAACTTTGCCAAGAAGGCATTGACTAGCTTTTCCCAAGAGTCCAGGCTTTCTTTAGGTTGTGAGTCCAACCATGCCCTAGCTCTGTCTCTTACAGCAAAAGGGAATAGCATAAGTCTGTAGACCTCAGGGTCAACCCCATTAGTCTTGACAGTGTCACAGATTTGCAAGAACTCAGCTAAAAACTGATGAGGATCTTCCAGTGGAAGTCCATGGAACTTGCAATGCTGTTGCATTAGAGAAACTAATTGAGGCTTAAGCTCAAAGTTGTTTGCTCCAATGGCAGGGATAGAGATGCTTCTCCCATAGAAATCGGGAGTAGGTGCAGTAAAGTCACCCAGCACCTTCCTTGCATTGTTGGCATTGTTGTTGTTTTCGGCTGCCATGAGTTCTTCTCCTTTGAAGAATTCGGTCAGGTCCTCTAAAGAGAGTTGTGCTTTGGCTTCTCTTAGCTTTCTCTTCAAGGTACTTTCAGGTTCAGGATCGGCCTCAACAAGAATGCCTTTGTCTTTGCTCCTGCTCATATGAAAGAGAAGGGAACAAGAAAGTGTGGAATCCTCTATGTCACAGTATAGAGATTCCTTGAAGTGTCAGAGGAAAAGAAGAGTAGAAGACAGAAGTAGAAAATTCGAACTTATCAAAGGAGATGGAGTTCTAATTTTCCATTAAGGAATAGTGTTAATCCATAAATAGAAGGATGTGAGAAGGAGGGAAGTGATTTTCGAAAATTAAGTAAAAATTTGGAAAACATTTTTGAAAAACATTACTTAATTTTCGAAAATGAAAGTGGGAAAGAAGTAAAGTGACTTTTGAAAAAGATTTTGAAATTAGAAATCAAAGGGATTTGATTGAAAACTATTTTGAAAAAGATGTGGTTAAGAAAATATGATTGGTTTTTAAAAAGATGTGATTGAGAAGATATGATTTGAAAAACATTTTAAAAAGATTTGATTTTGAAAATTAAAGACTTGACTAACAAGAAAAGATATGATTCAAACATTAAACCTTTCTCAACAGAAAAGGTAACATACTTGAAATGTTGAATCAAATCATTAATTGATAGTAAGTATCTTTGAAAATAGAAAGAAATTGGTTTTGAAAAAGATTTGATTGAAAAATTTTGAAAACTGAAAAAAAATTTGCATTGAAAAACAGAATCTTCCCCCTTGTGCCATCCTGGCGTTAAACGCCCAGAATGGTGCACATTCTGGCGTTTAACGCCCAAAATGCTACCCTTTTGGGCGTTAAACGCCCAACCAGGTACCCTGGCTGGCGTTTAAATGCCAGTCTGTCCTTCTTCACTGGGCGTTTTGAACGCCCAGCTTTTTCTGTGCAATTCCTCTGCTGTATGTTCTGAATCTTCAATTCTCTGTATCATTGACTTGAAAAGACACAAATTAAAAATATTTTTGGATTTTTAATAATCAAAATGCAACTAAATTCAAGTAACAATGCATGCAAGACACCAAACTTAGTAGTTTGTATACTACTGACACTAACAAAATGAAAATGCATATGAGACACACAAAACACTCAAGTCAATTGAATTCAAAGATCAGAGCACGAAAATTATCAAGAATTACTTGAAGATCCTTAAGATACATGAATGAATGCATGCAATTGACACCAAACTTAAGATGAGACACCAGACTCAAACAAGAAATTTTTGGATTTTATGATTTTTTTGAATTTTTTTATGTTTTTTCGAAAATTAAGTGGAAAAAAGGTATCAAAATTCTTAATGAGAATTCCAGGAATCAGTGCAATGCTAGTCTAAGACTCCGGTCCAGGAATTAGACATGGCTTTACAGCCAGCCAAGCTCTCAAAGAAAGCTTCGGTCCAAAACACTAGACATGGCCAAAGGCCAGCCAAGCCTTAGCAGATCACTGCTCCAAAAGCAAGATTGATAGAAATCAACAAGCTCTTGTGATGATCAGTTGAAACCTCGGTCCAATGAAATTAGACATGGCTTCACAGCCAGCCAGACTTCAACAAATCATCATGAAACTCTAGAATTCATCTTCAAGAATTTCGAAAAAAATAAATACCTAATCTAAGCAACAAGATGAACCGTCAGTTGTCCAAACTGAACAATCCCCGGCAACGGCGCCAAAAACTTGGTGCTTGTTGCCGGATCTTGGCACTGATGTTACCAGAAGCTTGCTCAAAACTTGAACATTCCCCGGCAACGGCGCCAAAAACTTGGTGCGCGAAATTGTGAACAATACTTTTCACAACTCTCATAATCCCCGGTCATGAACCCCAAAAACTTGGTAGTTCAGTACCATGGCATTACACAACTTCGCACAACTAACCAGCAAGTGCACTGGGTCGTCCAAGTAATAAACCTTACGCGAGTAAGGGTCGATCCCACGGAGATTGTTAGTATGAAGCAAGCTATGGTCATCTTGTAAATCTTAGTCAGGCAAACTCAAATGGATATGATGATGAACGAAAATAAACAATAAGATAAAGATAGAGATACTTATGTAATTCATTGGTAGGAACTTCAGATAAGCGCATGAAGATGCCTTCCCTTCCGTCTCTCTGCTTTCCTACTGTCTTCATCCAATCCTTCTTATTCCTTTCCATGGCAAGCTTGTGTAGGGTTTCACCATTGTCAGTGGCTACCTCCCATCCTCTCAGTGAAAACGATTGCATATGCTCTGTCACAGCACGCGGAATTCAGCTGTCGGTTCTCGGTCAGGCCGGAATAGAATCCATCGATTCTTTTGCGTCTGTCACTAATGCCCCGCCTGCTAGGAGTTTGAAGCACGTCACAGTCATTCAGTCATAGAATTCTACTCAGAATACCACAGACAAGGTTAGACCTTCCGGATTCTCTTGAATGCCGCCATCAGTTCTTGCCTATACCACGAAGACTCTGATCTCACGGAATGGCTGGCTCGTTTGTCAGGCGAGCACTCGGTTGTCAGGCGATCAACCATGCATCGTGCAATCAGGAATCCAAGAGATATTCACCCAATCGAAGATAGAACAGAGGTGGTTGTCAGTCACATGTTCATAGGTGAGAATGATGATGAGTGTCACGGATCATCACATTCATCAAGTTGAAGAACAAGTGATATCTTAGAACAAGAACAAGCGGAATTGAATGGAAGAACAATAGTAATTGCATTAATACTCGAGGTACAGCAGAGCTCCACACCTTAATCTATGGTGTGTAGAAACTCCACCGTTGAAAATACATAAGTATAAGGTCTAGGCATGGCCGAATGGCCAGCCTCCCAGTGATCTAAGATAGCATAAAAATGAAGATAGCTACCAAAGTCTGATCTAAGAACTAGATGTCCAAAGATGATCTAGAGATCTAAAGTGATCAAAGGATGAAAATACAATAGTAAAAGGTCCTACTTATAGAGAACTAGTAGCCTAAGGTTTACAGAAATGAGTAAATGACATAAAAATCCACTTCCGGGCCCATTTGGTGTGTGCTTGGGCTGAGCAATGAAGCATTTTCGTGTAGAGACTCTTCTTGGAGTTAAACGCCAGCTTTTATGCCAGTTTGGGCGTTTAACTCCCATTTTGGTGCCAGTTCCGGCGTTTAACGCTGGGATTTCTGAGGGTGACTTTGTACGCCGGTTTGGGCCATCAAATCTTGGGCAAAGTATGGACTATCATATATTGCTGGAAAGCCCATGATGTCTACTTTCCAACGCAGTTGAGAGCGCGCCAATTGGGCTTCTGTAGCTCCAGAAAATCCACTTCGAGTGCAGGGAGGTCAGAATCCAACAGCATCTGCAGTCCTTTTTAGTCTCTGAATCAGATTTTTGCTCAGGTCCCTCAATTTCAGCCAGAAAATACCTGAAATCACAGAAAAACACACAAACTCATAGTAAAGTCCAGAAAAGTGAATTTTAACTAAAAACTAATAAAAATATACTAAAAACTAACTAGATCATACTAAAAACATACTAAAAACAATGCCAAAAAGTATACAAATTATCCGCTCATCAATGATCCTTGTCTTTCCTTCATAGACAACCCCAACCATCCATCAAGCAACCATTCCTGCAATCCACACCTTCCATTCTCTCATGATCTCCCTATATAAAGGAACCTTAGTGCAGCTTCACTCCTCACATTCAAATCCCCACTCTCCACACTCTACACTTTTGGTGTACTAAAACCCTTCATCACAAATTGTCCTAGCCAACCCATTCTTCATCTATCCGTATCCTCAAATCACCTCAAAACAGCAATGCAAATTCATGGCGTCATCAAGCTCCAAAAGAAGGAAGGGAAAGGAACCCATGGAGCAACACCCGTATAATGAAAAGAGATTTAGAAGCATGTACCATGCATTGCAATACGGGTGGATGGTTGAAAAGAAAATTATTTACGAGCTGGGATTTCAAGTGAAGAAAACTGAGTGTCCAGAAATCATAGAGAAAGTGGAAAAGAGAAGATGGGAGCTCCTCACCGATACTGTCACTAAGGTGAATGCAAACCTCATAAGAGAATTTTATGCAAATACGGTCCGATATGATAAGAAAGTTGAGTCATATACAAGCTTTGTGAGAGGAAAGATAGTGGATTTTGGTCCCATGAGTGTCATGAGGGCACTGAAGCTACGGTCCATACAGTTTGAAGAAGAGAGTTATCACTCAAGACTGGACAACCCCAATTATGACCAGATTTTGCGGGATATTTATGTACCCGGAGCTGACTGGGAAAGGGGTGCAGGAAAGAAACCAAAGTTCATCAAGAGAACAGATCTCACTCCTGAAGCCAAGGGGTGGTTTGAACTAGTGAGGAGGTCTATTCTCCCAGCTGCAAACAACTCGGAGGTGAATCTCAAGAGAACCACAATGGTGCACTGCATACTCAAAGGAGGAGAAATCAAAGTTCATGAACTCATAGCTGAAGGAATTAGAAAGATGGCTGATGAGCGGATAATTTGTACGCTTTTTGGCATTGTTTTTAGTATGTTTTTAGTATGATCTAGTTAGTTTTTAGTATATTTTTATTAGTTTTTAGTTAAAATTCACTTTTCTGGGCTTTACTATAAGTTTGTGTGTTTTTCTGTGATTTCAGGTATTTTCTGGCTGAAATTGAGGGACCTGAGCAAAAATTTGATTCAGAGACTGAAAAGGACTGCAGATGCTGTTGGATTCTGACCTCCCTGCACTCGAAGTGGATTTTCTGGAGCTACAGAAGCCCAATTGGCGCGCTCTCAACGGCGTTGGAAAGTAGCCTTCCTGGGCTTTCCGGCAATATATGATAGTCTATACTTTGACCAAGATTTGATGGCCCAAACCGGCGTTCAAAGTCACTATCAGAATTCCCAGTGTTAAACGCTGGAACTGGCACAAGGATGGGAGTTAAACGCCCAAACTGGCACCAAAGCTGGCGTTTAACTCCAAGAAGAGTCTCTACACGAAAATGCTTCAATGCTCAGCCCAAGCACACACCAAGTGGGCCCGGAAGTGGATTTTTATGTCATTTACTCATCTCTGTAAACCCTAGGCTACTAGTTTTCTATATATAGGACCTTTTACTATTGTATTTTCATCTTCTGATCTTTGGAATCTTTTGATCTTTAGATCTTTTGATCATTGGGAGGCTGGCCATTCGGCCATGCCTAGACCTTGTTCTTATGTATTTTCAACGGTGGAGTTTCTACACACCATAGATTAAGGTATGGAGCTCTGCTGTACCTCGAGTATTAATGCAATTACTACTGTTCTTCTATTCAATTCCGCTTGTTCTTGTTCTAAGATATCACTTGTTCTTCAACTTGATGAATGTGATGATCCGTGACACTCATCATCATTCTCACCTATGAACGCGTGCCTAACAACCACCTCCGTTCTACCTTAGATTGGGTGGATATCTCTTGGATTCTTTAACCGGAATCTTCGTGGTATAAGCTAGAACTGATGGCGGCATTCAAGAGAATCCGGAAGGTCTAAACCTTGTCTGTGGTATTCTGAGTAGGATTCGATGATTGAATGACTGTGACGATCTTCAAACTCCTGAAGGCGGGGCGTTAGTGACAGACGCAAAAGAATCACTGGATTCTATTCCGGCCTGATTGAGAACCGACAAATGGATAGCCGTGCCGTGACAGGGTATGTTGAACATTTCCACTGAGAGGATGGGAGGTAGCCACTGACAACGGTGAAACCCTTGCATACAGCTTGCCATGGAAAGGAGTAAAAAGGATTGGATGAAGACAGTAGGAAAGCAGAGAGACGGAAGGGACCAAGCATCTTCATACGCTTATCTGAAATTCCCACCAATGAATTACATAAGTATCTCTATCTTTATCTTTATGTTTTATTCGTATATCACCCATACCCATTTGAGTTTGCCTGACTAAGATTTACAAGGTGACCATAGCTTGCTTCATACCAACAATCTCTGTGGGATCGACCCTTACTCGCGTAAGGTTTATTACTTGGACGACCCAGTACACTTGCTGGTTAGTTGTGCGACGTTGTGTTTATGCCATGGTATTGAACACCAAGTTTTTGGGTTCATCACCGGGGATTAATTGAGTTGTGAAAAGTATTGATCACAATTTCGTGCACCAAGTTTTTGGCGCCGTTGCCGGGGATTGTTCGAGTATGGACAACTGACGGTTCATCTTGTTGCTTAGATTAGGTATTTTTTTCAGAATTCTTAAGAATGAATTCTAGAGTTTCATGATGATCTGTTGAAGTCTGGCTGGCTGTGAAGCTATGTCTAATTTTATTGGATCAAGGTTTCAACTTATCATCACAAGAGCTTGTTGATTTCTATCAATCTTGCTGTTGGAACAATGATTTGCTAAGGCTTGGCTGGCCATTGGCCATGTCTAGTGTTTTGGACCGGAGCTTTCTTTGAAAGCTTGGCTGGCTATGAAGCCATGTCTAATTCCTGGACCGGAGTCTTAGACTAGCATTGCAATGATTCCTGGAATTCTCATTAAGAATTTTGATACCTTTATTTTCTTTTTCCACTTAATTTTCGAAAAAGCACAAAACAATTTTTAGAAAATCATAAAAACCAAAAATATTTTATGTTTCTTGATTGAGTCTAGAGTCTCATATTATGTTTGGTGTCAATTGCATGTTTTTTGTTCCTTTTGCATTCATGCATGTGTCTTAAGTGATCTTCAAGATGTTCTTGATGATTTCATTACTCTGATCTTTAATTTCTCTTGACTTGAGTGTTTATGTTTCTCATATGCATTCTCATTTTGTTAGTGTCAGTAGTATACAAACTGCTAAGTTTGGTGTCTTGCATGCATTGCTATTTGATTTTAGTTGCATTTTGATTATTCCTCATGATTAAAAATCCAAAAATATTTTTAATTTTTGTCTTTTCAAGTCAATAATACAGAGAATTGAAGATTCAGAACACACTGCAGAGGAATTACACAGAAAAAGCTGGGCGTTCAAAACGCCCAGTGAGGAAGGCAAACTAGCGTTTAAACGCCAGCCAGGGTAGAGTTTTGGGCGTTAAACGCCAAAATGTGCACCATTCTGGGCGTTTAACGCCAGGATGGCACAAGAGGGAAGATTCTGTTTTTAATTCAGATTTTTTTGCAAGTTTTCAAAATCTTTTCAATCAAATCTTTTTCAAAATCAATTTCTTTCTATTTTCAAGGATATTTGCTATCAATTAATGATTTGATTCAACATTTCAAGTATGTTGCCTTTTCTGTTGAGAAAGGTTTAATGTCTGAATCATATCTTTTCTTGTTAGCCAAGTCATTAATTTTCAAAATCAAATCTTTTTTATTTCTAATTTCAAAATCTTTTTCAAAAATCACTTGATTTCTTTCCCACTTTTATTTTCGAAAATCAATTAGTGTTTTTCAAAATGTTTTCAAAATCTTTTACTTAATTTTCGAAAATTACTTCCCCTCTTCTCACATCCTTCTATTTATGGACTAACACTATTCCTTAATGCACAATTCGAACTCCATCTTCTTTGATAAGTTCGAATTTTCTACTTCTGCCTTCTATTTTTCTTTTCCTCTGACACCTCAAGGAATCTCTATACTGTGACATAGAGGATTCCATATTTCCTTGTTTTCTTCTCTTTCATATGAGCAGAAGCAAAGACAAAAGCATTCTTGTTGAGGCTGATCCTGAACCTGAAAGGACCTTGAAGCGAAAGCTAAGAGAAGCTAAGGCACAATTCTCTGTAGAGGACCTAACAGAAATCTTCAAAGAAGAAGAACTCATGGCAGCCGAAAATAATAACAATGCCAACAATGCAAGGAACTTTGAGCTTAAGCCTCAATTAGTTTCTCTAATGCAACAGAATTGCAAGTTCCATGGACTTCCATTGGAAGATCCTCATCAGTTTTATGCTGAATTCTTGCAAATCTGTGACACTGTCAAGACTAATGGGGTTGACCATGAGGTCTACCGACTTATGCTATTCCCTTTTGCTGTAAGAGACAGAGCTAGGACATGGTTGGACTCACAACCTAAAGAAAGCCTGAACTCTTGGGAAAAGCTAGTCAATGCCTTCTTGGCAAAGTTCTTTCCACCTCAAAAATTGAGTAAGCTTAGAGTGGAAGTCTAAACCTTCAGACAGAAGGAAGGAGAATCCCTCTATGAAGCTTGGGAAAGATACAAACAATTGATCAGAAAGTGTCCCTATGATATGCTTTCTGAATGGAGCATCATAGGTATTTTCTATGATGGTCTGTCTGAACTGTCCAAGATGTCCTTGGATAGCTCTGCTGGAGGATCTCTTCATCTGAAGAAGACGCCTACAGAAGCTCAAGAACTCATTGAAATGCTTGCAAATAACCAATTCATGTACACTTCTGAAAGGAATCCTGTGAACAATGGGACAAATCAGAAGAAAGGAGTTCTTGAGATTGACACTCTGAATGCCATATTGGCTCAGAACAAGATATTGACTCAGCAAGTCAATATGATTTCTCAAAGTCTATCTGGAATGCAAAATGCACCAAGCAGTACTAAAGAAGCTTCATCTGAAGAAGACGCTTATGATCCTGAGAACCCTTCAATGGAAGAGGTGAATTACATGGGAGAACGCTATGGAAACACCTATAATCCTTCATGGAGAAATCATCCAAATCTTTCATGGAAGGATCAACAGAGACCTCAACAAGGTTTCAATGATAACAATGGTGGAAGAAACAGGTTTAGCAGTGGCAAGCCTTTTCCATCATCTTCTCAGCAACAGACAGAGAGTTCTAAGCAGAACACCTCTGACTTAGCAACCATGGTCTCTGATCTAATCAAAACCACTCAAAGTTTCATGACTGAAACAAGGTCCTCCATTAGAAATTTGGAGGCACAAGTGGGACAGCTGAGCAAGAAAATTATTGAACTCCCTCCTAGTACTCTTCCAAGCAATACAGAAGAAAATCCAAAAGGAGAGTGCAAAGCCATCAACATGGCCGAATTTGGAGAGGAGGAAGAGGCAGTGAACGCCACTGAGGAAAACCTCAATGGATGTCCACTGGCCTCCAATGAGTTCCCCAATGAGGAACCATGGGAATCTGAGGCTCAAAATGAGACCATAGAGATTCCATTGGACTTACTTCTGCCATTCATGAGCTCTGATGAGTATTCTTCCTCTGAAGAGGATGAGTATGTCACTGAAGAGCAAGTTGCTAAATACCTTGGAGCAATCATGAAGCTAAATGACAAGATGTTTGGAAATGAGACATGGGAGGATGAACCCCCTTTGCTCACCAAAGAACTAGATGACTTGTCTAGGCAGAAATTACCTCAAAAGAGACAGGATCCCGGGAAGTTTTCAATACCTTGTACCATAGGCACCATGACCTTCAAGAAGGCCTTGTGTGACCTAGGGTCAAGTGTAAACCTCATGCCTCTCTCTGTAATGGAGAAGCTAGGGATCTTTGAGGTGCAAGCTGCAAAAATATCACTAGAGATGGCAGACAACTCAAGAAAACAAGCTTATGGACTTGTAGAGTATGTTCTAGTAAAAGTTGAAGACCATTACATCCCTGCTGATTTCATAGTCCTAGAGACTGGGAAGTGCATGGATGAATCCATCATCCTTGGCAGACCCTTCCTAGCCACAGCAAAGGCTGTGATTGATGTGGATAGAGGAGAATTGATCATTCAAGTGAATGAAGAATCCTTGGTGTTTAAGGCTCAAGGATATCCCTCTGTCATCATGGAGAGGAATCATGAAGAGCTTCTCTCAAAACAGAGCCAAACAGAGCCCCCACAGTCAAACTCTAAGTTTGGTGTTGGGAGGCCACAACCAACTTCTACGTTTGGTGTTGAACCCCCACATTCAAACTCTAAGTTTGGTGTTGGGAGGTTCCAACATTGCTCTGAGCATCTGTGAGGCTCCATGAGAGCCCTCTGTCAAGCTACTGACATTAAAGAAGCGCTTGTTGGGAGGCAACCCAATGTTATATTTTATCTATTTTCTTTGTTATTTTATATTCTCTGTAGGTTGATGATCATGAGAAGTCACAAAATCAATTGAAAAAGCAAAAACAGAAAGAAAAACAGAAAGAAAAATAGCACACCCTGGAGGAAGAACCTGCTGGCGTTTAAACGCCAGTAAGGCTAGCAGATGGGCGTTTAACGCCCAGTCTGGCACCATTCTGGGCGTTTAACGCCAGAAAGGGGCACCAGACTGGCGTTAAACGCTAGAAAAGGGCAATAAGTTGGCGTTAAACGCCAGAAAGGGGCACCAGCCCGGCGTTTAACGCCAGAATTGGCACAAAGAGCAATTTTGCTCGCCACTTGGTGCAGGGATGACTTTTCCTTGACACCTCAGGATCTGTGGACCCCACAGGATCCCCACCTACCCCACCACTCTCTCTCTTCTTCACCAATTCACCAATCACCTCAACACCTCTTCCCCAAAAACCCTTCACCTATCAAATCCCATCTTTCTCTTCACCACTCACATCCATCCTTCATAAAACCCCACCTACCCCACCATTCATATTTAAACCACTTTCCCTCCCCAACCCGCCCTCCCAAAACCGAACCATAACCCTCCCCCCACCCCTATATAAACCCATCTTCACTCCTTCATTTTCACACAACATAAACACTCTTTTTCCCCTTTTGGCCGAACCACAAAGCCTCCCCCATCTCCTTCATTTCTTCTTCTTCTACTCTCTTCTTTCTTCTTTTGCTCGAGGACGAGCAAACCTTTTAAGTTTGGTGTGGTAAAAGCATTGCTTTTTGTTTTTCCATAACCATTTATGGCATCCAAGGCCGGAGAAACCTCTAGAAAGAGGAAAGGGAAGGCAAAAGCTTTCACATCCGAGTCATGGGAGATGGAGAGATTCATCTCAAGGGTGCATCAAGACCACTTCTATGAAGTTGTGGCCTTGAAGAAGGTGATCCCCGAGGTCCTTTTCAAACTCAAAAAGAGTGAATATCCGGAGATCCGACATGAGAACCGAAGAAGAGGTTGGGAAGTTCTTACCAACCCCATTCAACAAGTCGAAATCTTAATGGTTCAAGAGTTCTATGCCAATGCATGGATCACCAAGAACCATGACCAAAGTGTGAACCCGGATCCAAAGAATTGGCTTACTATGGTTCGGGGGAAATACTTGGATTTTAGTCCGGAAAATGTAAGGTTGGCATTCAACTTGCCCATGATGCAAGGAGATGAACATCCTTACACTAGAAGGGTCAACTTTGATCAAAGGTTGGACCAAGTCCTCATAGACATCTGTGAAGAGGGCGCCCAATGGAAGAGAGATTCAAGAGGAAAGCCGGTTCAATTGAGAAGGCATGACCTCAAGCCCGTGGCTAGAGAATGGTTGGAGTTTATTCAACGCTCAATCATTCCCACTAGCAACTGGTCCGAAGTTACTATAGACCGGGCCATCATGATCCATAGCATCATGATTGGAGAAGAAGTAGAAGTTCATGAGGTTATAGCTCAAGAACTTTATAAGGTGGCGGACAAGTCCTCTACCTTGGCAAGGTTAGCCTTTCCTCATCTCATTTGTCACCTCTGTTATTCAGTTGGAGTTGACATAGAGGGAGGCATCCCCATTGATGAGGACATGCCCATTACTAAGAAGAGGATGGAGCAAACAAGAGACCCCTCTCATCATCAAATCCCTGAGATGCCTCAAGGGATGCACTTTCCTCCACAAAACTATTGGGAGCAACTAAACACCTCCTTAGGAGAATTGAGTTCCAACATGGGACAACTAAGGGTGGAGCACCAGGAACATTCCATTCTCCTCCATGAAATTAGAGAAGATCAAAGAATCATGAGAGAGGAGCAACAAAGACAAGAAAGAGACATTGAGGAGCTCAAGCACTCCATAGGATCTTCAAGAGGAAGAACAAGCCGCCATCACTAAGGTGGACCCGTTCTTTAATTTCCTTGTTCTTTATTTTTCTGTTTTTCGAATTTTAGTGCTTATGTTTATCTATGTTTGTCTTGTGATCATTAGTGTCTTAGTGTCTATGCCTTAAAGTTATGAATGTCCTATGAATCCATCACCTCTCTTGAATGAAAAATGTTCTTAATTGAAAAAGAGAAGAATTGCATGAATTTTGAATTTTATAACAGTTTAATTATTTTGATATGGTGGCAATACTTTTGTTTTCTGAATGTATGCTTAAACAGTGCATATGTCTTTTGAATTTGTGGTTCATGAATGTTGGCTCTTGAAAGAATGATGAAAAAGGAGACATGTTACTGAGCATCTGAAAAATCATTAAAATGATTCTTGAAGCAAGAAAAAGCAGTGAATACAAAAAAAAAAGAGAGAAAAGAGAAAAACGAAAAAAGAGGGAAAAGAAAACGAAAAAAAAAGAGAGAAAAAGAAAGAAATAAAGTTGTGATCCAAGGTAAAAAGAGTGTGCTTAAGAACCCTGGACACCTCTAATTGGGGACTCAAGCAAAGCTGAGTCACAATCTGAAAAGGTTCACCCAATTATGTGTCTGTGGCATGTATGTATCCGGTGGTAATATTGGAAGACAGAGTGCTTTGGGCCACGGCCAAGACTCAATAAGTAGCTGTGTTTAAGAATCATCACACTTAACTAGGAGAATCAATGACACTATCTGGATTCTGAGTTCCTAAAGAAGCCAATCATTCTGAATTTCAAAGGATAGAGTGAGATGCCAAAACTGTTCAGAGGCAAAAAGCTAAAAGCCCCGCTCATCTAGTTAATACTGATCTTCATAGATGTTTTTGGAATTCATTGCATATTCTCTTCTTTTTATCTTATTTGATTTTCAGTTGCTTGGGGACAAGCAACAATTTAAGTTTGGTGTTGTGATGAGCGTATAATTTGTACGCTTTTTGGCATTGTTTTTAGCATGTTTTTAGTATGATCTAGTTAGTTTTTAGTATATTTTTATTAGTTTTTAGTTAAAATTCACTTTTCTGGGCTTTACTATGAGTTTGTGTATTTTTCTATGATTTCAGGTATTTTCTGGCTGAAATTGAGGGACCTGAGCAAAAATCTGATTCAGAGACTGAAAAGGACTGCAGATGCTGTTGGATTCTGACCTCCCTGCACTCGAAGTGGATTTTCTGGAGCTACAGAAGCCCAATTGGCGCGCTCTCAACGGCGTTGGAAATTAGCCTTTCTGGGCTTTCCGGCAATATATGATAGTCTATACTTTGTCCAAGATTTGATGGCCCAAACCGGCGTTCAAAATCACTATCAGAATTCCCAGCGTTAAACGCTGGAACTGGCACAAGGATGGGAGTTAAACGCCCAAACTGGCACCAAAGCTGGCGTTTAACTCCAAGAAGAGTCTCTACACGAAAATGCTTCAATGCTCAGCCCAAGCACACACCAAGTGGGCCCGGAAGTGGATTTTTATGTCATTTACTCATCTCTGTAAACCCTAGGCTACTAGTTTTCTATATATAGGACCTTTTACTATTGTATTTTCATCTTCTGATCTTTGGAATCTTTTGATCTTTAGATCTTTTGATCATTGGGAGGCTGGCCATTCGGCCATGCCTAGACCTTGTTCTTATGTATTTTCAACGGTGGATTTTCTACACACCATAGATTAAGGTGTGGAGCTCTGCTGTACCTCGAGTATTAATGCAATTACTACTGTTCTTCTATTCAATTCCGCTTGTTCTTGTTCTAAGATATCACTTGTTCTTCAACATGATGAATGTGATGATCCGTGACACTCATCATCATTCTCACCTATGAACGCGTGCCTGACAACCACCTCCGTTCTACCTTAGATTGGGTGGATATCTCTTGGATTCTTTAACCGGAATCTTCGTGGTATAAGCTAGAACTGATGGCGGCATTCAAGAGAATCCGGAAGGTCTAAACCTTGTCTGTGGTATTCTGAGTAGGATTCGATGATTGAATGACTGTGATGAGCTTCAAACTCCTGAAGGCGGGGCGTTAGTGACAGACGCAAAAGAATCACTGGATTCTATTCCGGCCTGATTGAGAACCGACAGATGGATAGTCGTGCCGTGACAGGGTGCGTTGAACATTTCCACTGAGAGGATGGGAGGTAGCCACTGACAACGGTGAAACCCTTGCATACAGCTTGCCATGGAAAGGAGTAAGAAGGATTGGATGAAGACAGTAGGAAAGCAGAGAGACGAAAGGGACCAAGCATCTTCATACGCTTATCTGAAATTCCCACCAATGAATTACATAAGTATCTCTATCTTTATATTTATGTTTTATTCGTATATCACCCATACCCATTTGAGTTTGCCTGACTAAGATTTACAAGGTGACCATAGCTTGCTTCATACCAACAATCTCTGTGGGATCGACCCTTACTCGCGTAAGGTTTATTACTTAGACGACCCGGTACACTTGCTGGTTAGTTGTGCGAAGTTGTGTTTATGCCATGGTATTGAACACCAAGTTTTTGGGTTCATCACTGGGGATTAATTGAGTTGTGAAAAGTATTGATCATAATTTCGTGCACCAATGGCAGAGAAAAGTAACTCAAGAGGAACGTTAGGTTACCCCAGCACTATTTACCAATTGTGCAAGAGAGCTGGGGTGGTGTTTGAAGATGAGGACCTAGTGTGGATAAAAGAAGGCATTCCAATGACTGTCCGAAGGATGAATGCTGCCACATCCCCCTACCTCAACGGAAGCAAAGGAAGAGGCCAGCCCCTCATGTAGTGGAAGGACAAGTCTTAGAAGGGCAAGAACCAGCCACCTTGGATATGCATCAATTGCAGGAAGCAATTGATAGCTTATCTCAA
This sequence comes from Arachis hypogaea, assembly GCF_003086295.3. Classification (NCBI taxonomy): domain Eukaryota; kingdom Viridiplantae; phylum Streptophyta; class Magnoliopsida; order Fabales; family Fabaceae; genus Arachis; species Arachis hypogaea. The sequence goes on along the minus strand of NC_092045.1, from coordinate 43,813,740 downwards.
CAATATTTGGAGAGCCAAGGAGCACAGAAAGAGCTTCAATTACAGATGATGGGGCAGCAAGAGGAAGCACTCTCAAGGTGGATGACTCAGCAAGGTGAGTGGCAAAGGCAAATGATGGAACAGCAACTAAGTCAAGGGCAACAATGGGGAGAAACATTCAATAGGATGGAACAAATGCAAAATGAGCAACAAGAGTCCATCCAGAGGCTAATCAACATCCAAGCACATCAATGCAATTCCACATTTCTACATCTTGTTTTTCTATTCTCTTGTTGCAATTTCCTTTATTTTGTCTCCATACTTTGTAAGTTGATCTACTCTTGTTCTTCTTATTTTCTTTTAATGCAATTTGAAGTAATTCATGTTAATTGTGTTTTCCTTGATTGTTGTTGTTAACTCAATGCAATTAATTGTTGTTAGATTTCATTCTTGTTGTCAATTTATTATGCTTCCTTTTATGCCTCCCAATTGTTTGATAAAATGCTTGGAAGGATTTTAGAGTACACTTTTATGTTCTTGGCTTGAGATGGTAATTTAGGAACTCTTTAGTTACTAATGTCCAAGTGATTGATGATTGGTAGCCATTGACTCTAGCTCTCATTAATTCAATTAGAGAGTAGTTATGACCTATGGACTTGGATTGATATTGCTCATTTGGCCTTCCTTTACTACTTAGAGGATGATTCAATGGGATTGATCCTTGTAATTATCATGATGTGATTAGTGATAAGGATAGAGATCCTTGACCACCAAACCTTGCCAAGACCGCTTTATCATTTGATTTTCATTGCCATTTACTTTTCATGTTTCTCATCCAAAACCCCAAAATATACAACTCATAGCCAATAACAAGAACATTATCCTGCAATTCCTTTGAGAAGACGACCCGAGATTTACATACTTCGGTTATTAGGATTATTAGGGGCTTGTACTTGTGACAAACAAATTTTTGCATGAAAGGATTATTGTTGGTTTAGAAACTATACTTGCAACGAGATTTCATTAATGAACTTCTAGACCACACAAAAGTCCATTCATCAAAATGGCGCCGTTGTCGGGGATTTGCAATTGTGTGCGTTGCTATTGGTTATTTTATATATGTGAATATTGTGAATATGTTTGTCTCTTGTTTGTTTGCTAGCTTTTGTTAGCTTTAGGACTTTATTAGTTTTGTTTTTCTTTCACTGTGAATTCTCATCCCTTTGGCTATGAGTTTGGTTCTAATTGTGTTGTAGGAAATGTGAACTTCAATGGTAACATGTACCAAGGATGGAACCATCAAAGATGGAGGGAACCTCAAGGAATTGATCACTCTTATGGGCAACAATCTCCGGCTACTTATAGGTATAACTCCCATCCTAATGCATGTCAATCCAATGGCTATGGTGACTCTTTTCATCACAATCAAGCACCACCGCCATATGCCTATGAATTTTATCCTTAACATGATCCTTCACCACGCTGACAAGCTCCTTTTTACCAAGCATCTTCTTATGACCCTCATCCACAATATGACCAATCACCCATACCATATCCTTGTGACCATTACGAGCAAGAACCTTTCGAACCACTACAACCCTATCATGATTACTACCAAGAACCACCTCAATACACACCATCTCTATACCCTTACCAAGAAGAACCACCTTCCCACTATGAATCCTTTCTCCAAAATGATGAACCCTCCTTTCCACTCCAAGCCCCAATAGACAATTTTCTCACCTTGCTACTCCAAGGATAAGAGGCCATGCAAAGGAATGCACTAGAGTTTGTGGCTAACTTGACCTAGGTAGTGTACACTTTAGCCTATCAATGTTTGAATATTCAACACACTTCTGTGGCCACATGCGAAAGACCAAAAGAAGAGCAAAGTATGAAAGAGAGATTAGAAGCTCCGGTGGAGAGTAAGGAGTTAGATTTCATATTGGAGCAATTAAAGGAACCTATGGTTATTGAATAAAAGGAAGAAGTGGTTGAAGATTTAGAAGATGCGGAACCACCATGGGAATTTCAAGACCCTCTCTCCAAGAAGCTTAATATTCATGTTGAGGAGGGTGTAAACCCTCCAATGCATATCATAGTTGGAGACTTTGAAGAGGTAAATTAAGAGGAAGACTCCATCATTAATGAATTCTTATCCAAAATGGAATTCTCTCCTATGGAATTTGGAGTTGAAGTTATTGAAGATAACTCAACACCAAATGATGTTGGTGATATCATTAAAGACTTCCAATGAATGTGAAGCCGACGTTGATTTCACACAACCTCCGAAATTTGACTTGATTGATGATGAGGAGGAATTGGAAGAAGTCAACAAGAAAGAAGAACCTGAAGAAAGTTGTCAAGAGGTGGAAATCACTAAGTAAGAGCATAAGGGAGTAGACCTCGCATTGTCTAAGTATGGGGAAGTTACCTTTCCTAAGTCACCATCCAACACAACATTCAACTGGGTAAAATTCTCATCCTTAAGCTTCACTTTCTCACTTGAATATGGTTTGATTGAAAATGATGGTCAACTTAGAGCTCTTTGTAGCACTAAGAGTAAGAAGGAGTTGTGTAGTGGTTGGAAGTTTGGTGTTAGGCTCATCAAGGTCAAGTTCTCAAGACATAGAGACCATAATTGGATGAAAGCTATTTTGCATGGGTCTAGAAGGAAAATTTGGTGTGCTAAAGAGAATTCTATGCGTCAACCACCTGGATGGAAGAATCATGATGCTCAATTTGAAGACGGGTGTGAAAATAAGATATGGGATCCCAGTTTGAAGCATGAAGACCAACTATGGGAGCTCATATCTTGGGTAGAACTTTGCCCAAGCTTAGTGAAGACGGTTGGAAATTCTGTCAACCATTTGAGGAATAAAGATCCTTGGAGATTCAAGGATGAGTACAAACATAAGCCACCATGACGAAGAGCTTCTCAAATGTCCAACTTAAGGACATAAACTAAAAGTGCTAGGTGGGAGACTGATGAGCGGATAATTTATACGCTTTTTGGCATTGTTTTTAGGTAGTTTTTAGTAAGTTCAAGCTACTTTTAGGGATGTTTTCATTGGTTTTTATGTTAAATTCACATTTCTGGACTTTACTATGAGTTTGTGTGTTTTTCTGTGATTTCAGGTAAATTCTGGCTGAAATTGAGGGACTTGAGCAAAACTCTGAAAAAGGCTGACAAAAGGACTGCTGATGCTGTTGGAATCTGACCTCCCTGCACTTGAAATGGATTTTCTGGAGCTACAGAACTCCAAATGGCGCGCTCGCAACGGCGTTGGAAAGTAGACATCTAGAGCTTTCCAGAAATATATAATAATCCATACTTTATTCGGAAATTGACGACGTAACTTGGCGTTGAACGCCAAGTACATGCTGCTGTCTGGAGTTAAACGCCAGAAAAACGTCATGATCCGGAGTTGAACGCCCAAAACAAGTCATAACTTGGAGTTCAACTCCAAGAAAAGCCTCAGCTCGTGGATAGATCAAGCTCAGCCTAAGCATACACCAAGTGGGCCCCGGAAGTGGATTCATGCATCAATTACTTACTCATGTAAACCCTAGTAGCTAGTCTAGTATAAATAGGATAAGTTACTATTGTATTAGACATCTTTTGACAGTTTAATCTCTTGACTGTTTAGCCTTTGATTATTCGGTCTCTTGATCACTCAAGGAGGCTGGCCATTCGGCCATGCCTGAACCTTTTACTTATGTATTTTCAACAGTGGAGTTTCTGCACACCATAGATTAAGGGTGTGGAGCTCTGCTATACCTCAAGTTTCAATATAATCACTATTACTTTTTATTCAATTCTCTTTTATTCTTATTCCAAGATATACGTTATACTTAACTTGATGAATATGATGATCCGTGACACTCATCATCATTCTCATCTATGAACGCATGTGACTGACAACCACTTCCGTTCTACCTTAGGCCGGGCGCATATCTCTTAGATTCCCCAACAGAATCTTTGTGGTATAAGCTAGATAGATGGCGGCATTCATGAGGATCCGGAAAGTCTAACCTTGTCTGTGGTATTCCGAGTAGGATCCTGGGAATCCGGAAAGTCTAACCTTGTCTGTGGTATTCCGAGTAGGATTCCGGTATTGAATGACTGTGACGAGATTCAAACTCCTGAAGGCTGGGCGTTAGTGACAAACGCAAAAGAATCAATGGATTCTATTCCAACCTGATTGAGAACCGACAGATGATTAGCCGTGCTGTGACAGAGCATTTGGACCATTTTCACTGAGAGGATGGGATGTAGCCATCAACCAAGGGTGATGCCTCCAGACGATTAGCCGTGCAGTGACAGCGCATAGGACCATTTTCCCGAGAGGATTGAAAGTAGCCACCGATGATGGTGATGCCCTACATACAGCTTGCCATGGAAAGGAGTAAGAAGGATTGAAGGAAGAGTGAGTAGTGAAGTAGAGTTTCAAGAGGAGCACAGCATCTCCATACACCTATCTGAAATTCTCACTATTGATTTACATAAGTATTTCTATCCCTTTTTATTTTCCAATTATTATTAATTTTCGAAAACCCATAAACCAGTTTAATCTGCCTAACTGAGATTTACAAGGTGACCATAGCTTGCTTCATACCAACAATCTCTGCGGGATCGACCCTTACTCACGTAAGGTCTATTACTTGGACGACCCAGTATACTTGCTGGTTAGTTGAACGGAGTTGTGAATTCAACTGGTGCCATAATAATGATTTCATACAAGTACAAAAGAATGTGGATCACAATTTCGTCCACCAAGTTTTTGGCGCCGTTGCCGGGGATTGTTCGAGTATGGACAACTGACGGTTCATCTTGTTGCTCAAATTAGGTAATTTTCTTTTCAAAAATCTTTTTCAAAATTTTTCTTCTCTTTTTCGTTTTTCTAACCATGTTTTTCAAAAAAAATTAATAAAAATACAAAAAAAATTAGAAAATCATAAAAATCAAAAATATTTTGTGTTTCCTGTTTGAGTCTTGTGTTAATTTTTAAGTTTGGTGTCAATTGCATGCTTTTAAAATTTTTCTTGCATTTTTTTCGAAAATCTCATGCATTCATACTGTTCTTCATGATCTTCAAGTTGTTCTTGACAAGTCTTCTTGTTTGATCTTGATGATTTCTTGTTTTGTGTTGTTTGTTATTTTTCATGTGCACTTTTGCATTCATATTTTCCATGCATTAAAGATTTCTAAGTTTGGTGTCTTGCATGTTTTCTTTGCATCAAAAAATTTTTCAAAATTATGTTCTTGATATTCATCATGATCTTCAAAGTGTTCTTGGTGTTCATCTTGACATTCATAGCATTCATGCATACATTCATTGTTTTGATCTAAAAATTTCATGCATTGAGTATTTTTGTTGTTTTTCTCTCTCATAATAAAAAATTCAAAAATCAAAAAATTATCTTTTCCTTATTTCCCTCCAAATTTTTGAAATTTTGGGTTGACTTGGTCAAAAATTTTTAAAAATTAGTTGTTTCTCACAAGTCAAGTCAAAATTTCAATTTTAAAAATCTTATCTTTTCAAAATCTTTTTCAAAAAAATTATATCTTTTTCATTTTTTTCTATTTTTCGAAAATTCCAAAAATCTTTTTCAAAATATTTTCAAAATCTTTTTCCTATCTTTACATCTAATTTTCAAAAATTAGCTAACAATTAATGTGATTGGTTAAAAAATTTAAAGTTTGTTACTTTCTTGTTAAGAAAGGTTCAATCTTTAAGTTCTAAAATCTTATCTTGTAGTTTCTTGTTAGTTAAGTAATTGTTAAAATTAAATCTTTTTTTTTTCAAAAATATCTTTTTCTTAAAAATCTTTTTATCTTTTATGTTATCTTTTTCAAAAATTTTATCTTTTTCAAAATTTGATTTCAAAACCACCTAACTACTTTTCCCTCTCTAATTTTTGAAAATTCTCCCTCTCTTTTTCAAAAATTCTTTTTGTTTTAAATTTTAATTTTAATTATATTTTGTCTTTGATTTTCGAAAATTACTAACCTCTTTTTCAAAAATTATTTTCAAAAATTCCGTGAATAATTGGATACCTCAGAAGAAAGGAGTTCTTGAAATTGATGCTCTGAATGCCATATTGGCTCAGAACAAAATGTTGACTCAACAGGTCAACATGATCTCTCAAAATCTGAATGGATTGCAACATGCATCCAACAGTACTAGAGAGGCAGCTTCTGAAGAAGCTTATGATCCTGAGAACCCTGCCATGGCAGAGGTTAATTACATGGGTGAACCATATGGAAACACCTATAACCCATCATGGAGAAATCATCCAAATTTCTCCTGGAAGGATCAACAGAAGCCTCAACAAGGCTTTAACAATGGTGGACGCAATAGGCTGAGCAATAGTAAGCCATATCTATCATCTTCTCAGCAACAGACAGAGAATTCAGAACAAAACACTTCTAATTTAGCCAATATTATCTCTGATCTGTCAAAGGCCACTTTCAGTTTCATGAATGAAACAAGATCCTCCATTAGAAATTTGGAGGCACAAGTGGGCCAGCTGAGTAAGAAAGTTATTGAAACTCCTCCCAGTATTCTCCCAAGCAATACAGAAGAGAATCCAAAAGGAGAGTGCAAGGCCATTGATTTAATCAAAGTGGCCGAATGCACTAGGGAGGAGGAGGACGAAAATCCTAGTGAGGAAGACCTCCTGGGACGTCCTTCAAGCAAGAAGGAGTTTCCTATTAAGGATCCAAAGGAATCTGAGGCTCATACAGAGACCATAGAGATTCCATTAAATCTCCTTCTGCCATTCATGAGCTCTGAAGATTATTCTTCCTCTGAAGAGGATGAAGATGTGACTGGAGAGCAAGTTGCTCAATATTTAGGAGCTATCATGAAGCTGAATGCTAAGCTGTTTGGTAATGAGACTTGGGAAAGTGAACCTCCCTTGCTCATTAGTGAACTAGATACTTGGATTCAGAAAACTCTACCTCAAAAGAAACAAGATCCTGGCAAGTTCTTACTACCTTGTACCATAGGCACCATGAGCTTTGAAAAAGCTCTATGTGATCTGGGGTCAGGGATAAATCTTATGCCACTCTCTGTAATGGAGAAGCTAGGGATCATTGAGGTACAACCTGCCTTGTTCTCATTACAATTGGCAGATAAGTCATTGAGACAAGCTTATGGAATAGTAGAGGACGTGTTAGTAAAGGTTGAAGGCCTTTACATCCCTGCTGATTTCATAATCTTAGACACTAGGAAGGAAGAGGATGATTGCATCATCCTTGGAAGACCTTTCCTAGCCACGGCAGAAGCTGTGATAGATGTCAACAGAGGTGAGTTAGTCCTTCAAGTGAATGGGGACTACCTTGTGTTTAAGGCACATGGCCATCCCTCTGTGACAAAAGAGAGTAAGCATGAAGAGCTACTCTCAGTTCAGAGTCAAGAAGAGCCCACACAGCCAAACTCTAAGTTTGATGTTGTGAGGCCACAACCAAGCTCTAAGTTTGGTGTTCAGACCCCATATCCAAACTCTAAGTTTGGTGTTGGGACTACACACTAACATTGACCTGATCACCTTGTGGCTCCATGAGAGCCACTGTCAAGCTATTGACATTAAAGAAGCGCTTGTTGGGAGGCAACCCAATTTTATTTATCTAATTTTTATTTTACTGTTATTTTGTGTTTTATTAGGTACATGATCATGAGGAGTCACGAAAAAATAAAAAAAAATTAAAAACAAAGTCAAAAACAGAAGAAAAAAATTTTTCACCCTGGAGGTCGCGCAGACTGGCGTTCAACGCCAGTAAGATGCATCTGGCTGGCGTTCAACGCCAGAATAGAGCACCATTCTGGTGCTGAACGCCAGAAACAAGAAACATCCTGGCGCTGAACGCCAGAAATGTGCCTAGAGGAGACAAGCTGGCGTTGAACGCCAGCAACAAGCATGAAACTGGCGTTCAACGCCAGAAACATGCATTACATGGGCGTTGAACGCCCAGAACGTGCACCAATGGGCGTTTAAACGCCAGAATGATGCACGAAGGCATTTTACATGCCTATATGGTGAAGGAATGGTATTTCTTTTCACCTCAGGATCTGTGGACCCCACAGGATCACCTCAGGATCTGTGGACCCCACAGGATCCCCACCTACCATATTCCCACCTTTTCTTTTAATCCTAATCACACTCTCCTAATCCTAATCTCATTTCACCCTTTCCCATATCACATTTCCCAAAAACCTTCACCAATCACCTCAATTCCTCTTCCCAATTACCCCATTCACCTTTCACATCAATCCACTCTTCCCCATAAACCCCACCTACCTTCATAAAATTCAAATCCAATTTCCCACCCATTCCCACCCAATATGGCCGAACACCCACCCTCCCCTCTCCCTATAAATACCCTTCCATTCTACTTCATTTTCACACAACACAACCCCTTCTTCTCCCACATAGCCGAACCTATTTCTTCCCCTCTCTACCATATTCTCTTCTTCTTCTTCTTCTCTTCCTTTCTTTCTTGCTCGAGGGCGAGCAAAATTCTAAGTTTGGTGTGGTAAAAGCATAAGCTTTTTGTTTTTCCATTACCATCAATGGCACCTAAGGCCAGAGTATCCTCTATAAAAGGGAAAGGGAAGACAAAAGCTTCCACCTCCGAGTCATGGGAGATGGAAAGATTCATCTCCAAAAGCCATCAAGACCACTTCTATGATGTTGTGGCAAAGAAGAAGGTGATCCCCGAGGTCCCTTTCAAGCTCAAAAAGAATGAGTATCCGGAAATCCGACATGAAATCCAAAGAAGAGGTTGGGAAGTCATAACCAACCTCATGCAACAAGTTGGAATATTGATGTTTCAAGAGTTCTATGCCAATGCATGGATCACTAGGAACCATGATCAAAGTATGAACCCGAATCCAAAGAACTATCTCACAATGGTTCGGGGGAAATACTTAGATTTTAGTCCGGAAAATGTGAGGTTGGCGTTTCACTTGCCTATGATGCAAGGAGATGAACGCCCCTACACTAGAAGGGTCAACTTTAATCAAAGGTTGGACCAAGTCCTTATGGACATATGTGTGGAAGGAGCTCAGTGGAGAATAGACTCCAAAGACAAGCCAGTTCAACTAAGAAGACTGGATCTCAAGCCTGTGGCTAGAGGATGGTTGGAGTTTATTCAACGCTCTATCATTCCTACTAGCAACCGATCTGAAGTTACTGTAGATCGGGCCATCATGATTCATAGCATCATGATTGGAGAGGAAGTGGAAGTTTATGAGGTCATCTCCAATGAACTCTACAAAATAGCCGACAAGTCCTCCACCATGGCAAGGCTAGCCTTCCCTCACCTTATATGCCATCTATGTTACTCAGCTGGAGTTATCATAGAAGGAGATACACCCATTGAAGAAGACAAGCCCATCACCAAAAAAAGGATGGAGCAAGCAAGAGAAGCTCCTCACGGCCCTCAAGAAGTGCATGAGGAAGCTCATCATCAACAAATTCCTGAGATACCTCAAGGAATGCACTTTCCTCCCAACAACTATTGGGAGCAACTCAACACCTCCTTAGAAGATTTGAGCCACAATGTGGAACAATTAAGGGTGGAACATCATGAGCACTCCATCATTCTCCAAGAAATAAGAGAAGATCAAAGAGCAATGAGGGAGGAGCAACAAAGGCAAGGAAGGGACATAGAAGAGCTTAAGGACATTGTTGGTCCTTCAAGAAGAAGACGCCACTAAAGGTGGATTCATTCCTTGTTCTTTATTTCTTTCTGTTTTCGGTTTTTAATGTTGTGTTTATCTATGTTTTGTGTCTCTACTTCATGATCATTAGTATGTAACCATGCCTTAAAGCTATGAATAAAATCCATTAATCCTTCACCTCTCTTAAATGAAAAATGTTTTAATTCAAAAGAACAAGAAGTACATGAATTTCGAATTTATCCTTGAATTTAATTTAATTATATTGATGTGGTGACAATACTTTTTGTTTTCTGAATGAATGATTGAACAGTGCATATGTCTTTTGATATTGTTGTTTATGAGTGTTAAAATTGTTGGCTCTTGAAAGAATGATGAACAAAGAGAAATGTTATTGATGATTTAAAAAATTCATGAAATTGATTCTTGAAGCAAGAGAAAGCAGTGAAAAAAGGAAGCTTGCGAAAAAAAAAAGAAAGAAAAAGAAAAAGCAGTAGAAAAAGCCAAATAGCCCTTAAAACCAAAAGGCAAGGGTAAAAAGGATCCAAGGCTTTGAGCATCAATGGATAGGAGGGCCCAAGGAAATTAAATCCAGGCCTAAGCGGCTAAATCAAGCTGTCCCTAACCATGTGCTTGTGTCATGAAGGTCCAAGTGAAAAGCTTGAGACTGAGTGGTTAAAGTCGTGATCCAAGACAAAAGAGTGTGCTTAAGAGCTCTGGACACCACTAACTGGGGACTCTAGCAAAGCTAAGTCACAATCTGAAAAGGTTCACCCAGTTATGTGTCTGTGGCATTTGTGTATCCGGTGGTAATACTGGAAAACAAAGTGCTTAGGGCCACGGCCAAGACTCATAAGTAGCTGTGTTCAAGAATCAACATGCTTAACTAGGAGAGTTAATAACACTATCCGAAATTCTAAGTTCCTAGAGACGCCAATCACTCTAAACTACAAAAGAGAAAGTGAGATGCCAAAACTGTTCAGAAGCAAAAAGCTACAAGTCCCGCTCATCTAATTAAATTAATATTCATTGATATTCTGAGATTTATAGTATATTCTCTTCTTTTATCCTATTTGATTTTCAGTTGCTTGGGGACAAGCAACAATTTAAGTTTGGTGTTGTGATGAGCGGATAATTTATACGTTTTTTGGCAGTGTTTTTATATAGTTTTTAGTAAGTTTGAGCTACTTTTAGGGATGTTTTCATTAGTTTTTATGTTAAATTCACATTTCTGGACTTTACTATGAGTTTGTGTGTTTTTCTGTGATTTCAGGTAAATTCTGGTTGAAATTGAGGGACTTGAGCAAAACTCTGAAGAAGGCTGACAAAAGGACTGCTGATGCTGTTGGAATCTGACCTCCCTGCACTCAAAATGGATTTTCTGGAGCTACAGAACTCCAAATGGCGCGCTCTCAACGGCGTTGGAAAGTAGACATTCAGAGCTTTCCAGAAATATATAATAGTCCATACTTTATTCGGAGATTGATGACGTAACTTGGCGTTGAACGCCAAGTACATGCTGCTGTCTGGAATTAAACGCCAGAAAAACGTCATGATCCGGAGTTGAACGCCCAAAACACGTCATAACTCGGAGTTCAACTCCAAGAGAAGCCTCAGCTCGTGGATTAATCAAGCTCAGCCCAAGCATACACCAAGTGGGCCCCGGAAGTGAATTTATGCATCAATTACTTACTCATGTAAACCCTAGGAGCTAGTTTATTATAAATAGAACATTTAACTATTGTTTTAGAAGTCTTTGATCATTCGGTCTTGTGACCACATGGGGGCTGGCCATTCGGCCATGCCTGAACCTTTTACTTATGTATTTTCAACGGTGGAGTTTCTGCACACCATAGATTAAGGGTGTGGAGCTCTGCTGTACCTCAAGTATTAATGCAATTCTATTTTCTTTTATTCAAATCTCTCTTATTCTTATTCCAAGATATTCATTCGTACCCAAGAACATGATGAATGTGATGAATAAGTAACCCTCATTATCATTCTCACTTATGAACGCACGTGATTGACAACCACTTCCGTTCTACATGCAACAGAGCTTGAATGTGTATCTCTTAGATTCCCCAACAGAATCTTCGTGGTATAAGCTAGATAGATGGCGGCATTTATGAGGATCCGGAAAGTCTCACCTTGTCTGTGGTATTCCGAGTAGGATCCTGGAAATCCGGAAAGTCTCACCTTGTCTGTGGTATTCCGAGTAGGATTCCGTTAATGAATGACTGTGACGTGCTTCAAACTTGCAAGTGCTGGGCGTTAGTGACAGACGCAAAAGAATCAAGGGGTTCTATTCCAGTAGGCACAGGAACCAACCAGTGATTAGCCGTGCTGTGACAGAGCGCGTGAGCGTAGTTTTCACTGCGAGGATGGGATGTAGCCATCAACCATGGGTGATGCCTCCAGACGATTAGCCATGCGAGTGACAGCCGCATAGGATCATTTTCCCGAGAGGATTGAAAGTAGCCACCGCTGATGGTGAACCCCTATACACAGCTTGCCATGGAAAGGAGTAAGAAGGATTGAGTTGAAGCAGTGGGAGAGCAGGCGTCCTTGAGCCATACAGTATCTCCATTCGCTTATCTGAAATTCCCACCAATGAATCTGCATGAGTATTCTATCCCTTTTATTATTTATTTTCTTATTTCTATTTTCGAAAACCCATAAACCAATTTAATCTACCTAACTGAGATTTACAAGGTGACCATAGCTTGCTTCATACCAACAATCTCTGTGGGATCGACCCTTACTCACGTAAGGTTTATTACTTGGACGACCCAGTACACTTGCTGGTTAGTTGAACGGAGTTGTGTCCACTCGTGCGAATTTCAAATTCCATAAAAGTACAACTTAAAGAATAGTGATCACAATTTCGTCCACCAGCGTTCAATGCCCACATGTAACATGTTTCTGGCGTTGAACGCCAGTTTCATGCTTTGTTACTGGCGTTCAGTGCCAGCTTTTTCCTCTAGGCAAATTCCTGGCGTTCTGCGCCAAAATGTTGCTTGTTTCTGGCGTTCAGCGCCAGATTCATGCTCTGTTCTGGCATTGAACGCCAGCCAGATGCATCTTACTAGCGTTGAACGCCAGCCTGTGCTTCCTCTAGGGTGCAAATTTTTTTCTGCTGTTTTTGCTTATGTTTTTTTATTTTTATGATTTTTTTTCGTGACTCCACATGATCATATACCTAATAAAATACAAAATACAATAAAATAAAATAAAATAAAAATTAGATAAATAAAATTGGGTTGCCTCCCAACAAATGCTTCTTTAATGTCAATAGCTTGACAGTGGCTCTCATGGAGCCACAAAGGTGATCAGGTCAATGTTGTATAGTCCCAACACCAAACTTAGAGTTTGGATATGGGATCTTAACACCAAACTTAGAGTTTAGTTGTGGCCTCCCAACACCAAACTTAGAGTTTGACTGTGGGGGCTCTTCTTGACTCTGAACTGAGAAAAGCTCTTCATGCTTACTCTCTTTTGTCACATAGGGATGGCCATGTGCCTTAAACACAAGGTAGTCCCCATTCAATTGAAGGACTAATTCACCTTTGTTGACATCTATCACAGCTCCTGCTGTGGCTAGGAAAGGTCTTCCAAGGATGATGCATTCATCCTCTTCCTTCCTAGTGTCTAAGATTATGAAATCAGCAGGGATGTAAATGCCTTCAACCTTTACTAACACGTCCTCCACTATTCCATAAGCTTGTCTCAATGACTTGTCTGCCAATTGTAATGAGAACAAGGCAGGTTGTACCTCAATGATCCCTAGCTTCTCCATTACAGAGAGTGGCATAAGATTTATCCCTGACCCCAGATCACATAGAGCCTTTTCAAAGGTCATGGTGCCTATGGTACAAGGTATTAAGAACTTGTCAGGACCTTGTTTCTTTTGAGGTAGAGTTTGCTGAATCCAGGTATCTAGTTCATTAATGAGCAAGGGAGGTTCACTTTCCCAAGTCTCATTACCAAACAACTTGGCATTCATCTTCATGATAGCTCCTAAATATTGAGCAACTTGCTCTCCAGTCACATCTTCATCCTCTTCAGAGGAAGAATAGTCTTCAGAGCTCATGAATGGCAGAAGGAGATTTAATGGAATCTCTATGGTCTCTATATGAGCTTTAGATTCCTGTGGATCCTTAATAGGAAACTCCTTCTTGCTTGAGGGACGTCCCAGGAGGTCCTCCTCACTAGGATTTTCGTCCTCGTCCTCCCTTGTGCATTCGGCCATATTGATTTTATCAATGACCTTGCACTCTCCTTTTGGATTTTCTTCTGTATTGCTTGGGAGAATACTGGGAGGAGTTTCAATGATTTTCTTACTCAGCTGGCCCACTTGTGCCTCCAGATTTCTAATGGAGGAACTTGTTTCACTCATGAAACTGAAAGTGGCTTTTGACAGATCAAAGACTAGATTGGCTAAATTAGAAGTGCTTTGTTCAGAATTCTCTGTCTGTTGCTGAGAAGATGATTGAAAAGGCTTGTTATTGCTCAGCCTATTGCGTCCACCATTGTTAAAGCCTTGTTGAGGCTTTTGTTGATCCTTCCATGGGAAATTTGGATGATTTCTCCATGATGAGTTATAGGTGTTTCCATAAGGTTCACCCATGTAATTAACCTCTGCCATTGCAGGGTTCTCAGGATCATAAGCTTTTTCAGAAGCTGCCTCTTTAGTACTGTTGGATGCATTCTGCCATCCATTCAGACTTTGAGAGATCATGTTGACTTGCTGAGTTAACACTTTATTCTGAGCCAATATGGCATTCAGAGCATCAATTTCAAGAACTCCTTTCTTATGAGGTATCCCATTATTCACAGAATTCCTCTCAGTAGTGTACATGAATTGGTTGTTTGCAACCATGTCAATGAGTTCTTGAGCCTCTTCAGGCATTTTCTTTAGGTGAATAGATCCACCTGCAGAATGGTCCAATGGCATTTTCAAAAATTCAGATAGACCATAATAGAATATATCTAATATGGTCCATTCTGAAAACATGTCAGATGGACATCTTTTGGTCAGCTGCTTGAATCTTTCCCAAGCTTCATAGAAGGATTCACCATCTTTTTGTTTGAAGGTTTGAACATCCACTCTCAGCTTGCTCAGCTTTTGAGGAGGAAAGAATTTATCCAAGAAGGCAGTGACCAGCTTATCCCAGGAGTCCAGGATATCCTTGGGTTGTGAATCCAACCATATTCTAGCTCTGTCTCTTACAGGAAAAGGGAAAAGCATGAGTCTGTAGACTTCAGGATCAACTCCATTCGTCTTTACAGTCTCACAGATCTGCAAGAACTCAGTTAAAAACTGATAAGGATCTTCAGATGGAAGTCCATAAAACTTGCAGTTTTGTTGCATTAAAGCAACTAGCTGAGGTTTCAGCTCAAAGTTATTGGCTGCAATGGCAGGAATGGAGATGCTTCTTCCATCAAATTTGGACGTTGGCTTTGTGAAGTCACCCAGCATTCTCCTTGCATTATTATTATTTTCGGCTGCCATCTCCTTCTCTTGTTCGAAAATTTCTGAAAGGTTACCTTTAGATTGTTGTAACTTAGCTTCTCTTAATTTTCTCTTCAGAGTCCTTTCAGGTTCTGGATCAATTTCAACAAGAGTGCCTTTATCCTTGTTCCTACTCATATGAAAGAGAAGAAAACAAGAAAAGAAAGAGGAATCCTCTATGTCACAGTATAGAGATTCCTTTATGTTAGTAGAAAAAGAAAGAGTGAAGAATGAAGAAAAGTGGGTTCGGATATTTAGGTGAAGAGAGGTGAAGAGAAGTGTTAGTAATTAAATAATTAAATAGAATAAGAAAAGAGATGGAGAATTTCGAAAATAATTTTGAAAAAGTGGTTAGTGATTTTCGAAAATCAGAGATAAGATATAATTAAAATTAAAATTTAAAACAATTAGAAAGAATTTTTGAAAAAGAGAGAAGTATTTTCGAAAACTAGAGAGGGATAGGTAGTTAGTTGGTTTTGAAAAAGATAGGAAACAAGCAAAAAGTTAGTTAGTTGATTGAAAAAGATATTAAAATCAAATTTGAAAAAGATAAGAAGATAAGAAGTTAGATAAGATATTTTAAAATCAAATTTTTGAAAACGATAAAATTTTTGAAAAAGATAAGATAAAAGATAAAAAGATTTAATTTTTTAAATTTAAAATTACTTACTTCACTAACAAGAAACTACAAGATAAGATTCTAGAACTTAAAGATTGAACATTTCTTAACAAGAAAGTAACAAACTTCAAATTTTTGAATCAATCACATTAATTATTAGTGAATTTTCGAAAATATGATATAAAGATAAGAAAAAGATTTTGAAAATATTTTGAAAAAGATTTTTGAAATTTTCGAAAACTAGAAAAAAAATGAAAAAGATATGATTTTTGAAAAAGATTTTGAAAAGATAAGATTTTTAAAATTGAAAATTTGACTTGACTTGTAAGAAACAACTAATTTTTAAATATTTTGACTAAGTCAACTCAAATTTCCGAAAATTAGGAGATAAAAAAGGAAAAGATATTTTTTTAATTTTTGAATTTTTTATGAAGAGAGAGAAAAACACAAAAATGACCCAAAACATGAAAATTTTGGATCGAAACACAAGATGAATGCAAGAACACTATGAATGTCAAGATGAACACCAAGAACACTTTGAAGATCATGATGAACATCAAGAACATAATTTTGAAAAATTTTTGATGCAAAGAAAACATGCAAGACACCAAACTTAGAAATCTTTAATGCATGGACTCTAACAAACGAAAAATACATATGAAAAACAACAAACAACACAAAACAAGAAATCATCAAGATCAAACAAGAAGACTTGTCAAGAACAACTTGAAGATCATGAAGAACACTATGAATGCATGGAGTTTTTCGAAAAATGCAAGAAAATTTTTTAAAGCATGCAATCGACACCAAACTTAAAAATTGACTCAAGACTCAAACAAAAAACATAAAATATTTTTGATTTTTATGATTTTATTAATTATTTTTGGATTTTTATTATATTTTTCGAAAATAAAGTTTAAAAAAACTAAAAAGAAAAGAAAAATTTTGAAAAAGATTTTTGAAAAGAAAATTACCTAATCTGAGCAACAAGATGAACCGTCAGTTGTTCATACTCGAACAATCCCCAGCAACGGCGCCAAAAACTTGGTGGACGAAATTGTGATCCTTAAAGTTGGTCTCTTTGTATTTGTATGAAATCAAAAATACCCCAAAGAGATCATGATGTGATGAATTGGGATCTTAATAATCCCTGGTGTGATCATAACTCCGTTCAACTTAACCAGCAAGTGTACTGGGTCATCCAAGTAATACCTTACGTGAGTAAGGTCGATCCCACAGAGATTGTTGGTATGAAGCAAGCTATGGTCACCTTGTAAATCTCAGTTAGACAGATTAAATGGTTATGGGTTTCGAAAATTAATAATAAATAGAAAATAAAAAGGGATATAAATACTTATGTAAATCAATAGTGGGAATTTCAGATAAGTGTATGGAGATGCTATGCTCCTCTTGGATCTCTACTTTCTTATTGCTTTCATCCAATCCTTCTTACTCCTTTCCATGGTAAGCTGTATGTAGGACATCACCGTTGTCAATGGCTACATCCTATCCTCTCAGTGAAAATGCTCCTATGCTCTATCACAGCACGGCTAATCATCTGTCGGTTCTCAATCAGGTTGGAATAGAATCCCTTGATTCTTTTGCGTCTGTCACCAACGCCCAGCCTTGAGGAGTTTGAAGCTCGTCACAGTCATTCAATCCCAGAATCCTACTTGGAATACCATAGACAAGGTTTAGACTTTCCAGATTCTCATGAATGCCGCCATCTATCTAACTTATACCACGAAGATTCTGTTGGGGAATCTAAGAGATTTGCGCCCGGCCTAGAGTAGAACGGAAGTGGTTGTCAATCACGCGCGTTCATAAGTGAGAATGATGATGAGTGTCACGGATCATCACATTCATCAAAGTGTTGTGCAACATATATCTTGGAATAAGAATAAAAGAGAATTGAATAGAAAGTAATAGTAATTGTATTGAAACTTGAGGTACAGCAGAGCTCCACACCCTTAATCTATGGTGTGTAGAAACTCCACCGTTGAAAATACATAAGTGAAAGGTTCAGGCATGGCCAAATGGCCAGCCCCCATGGTCTAAGGACTATGCGTCCAGAGATCTCTAATACACTAGCAAAAAGTCCTATTTATAATAAACTAGCTACTAGGGTTTACATGAGTAAGTAATTGATGCATAAATCCACTTCCGGGGCCCACTTGGTGTATGTTTGGGCTGAGCTTGGTCTATCCACGAGCTGAGGCTTTTATTGGAGTTGAACGCCAAGTTGTAACGTGTTTTGGGCGTTCAACTCCGGATCATGACGTGTTTCTGGCGTTTAACTCCAGACAGCAGCATGTACTTGGCGTTCAACGCCAAGTTACATCATCAATTTCCGAATAAAGTATGGACTATTATATATTGCTGGAAAGCTCTGGATGTCTACTTTCCAACGCCGTTAAGAGCGCGCCATTTGAAGTTCTGTAGCTTCATAAAATCCATTTCGAGTGCAGAGAGCTCAGATTCCAACAACATCAGTAGTCCTTCTGTCAGCCTTTTTCAGAGTTTTGCTCAAGTCCCTCAATTTCAGCCAGAAATTACCTGAAATCATAGAAAAATACACAAACTCATAGTAAAGTCCAGAAATGTAAATTTAACATAAAAACTAATGAAAACATCCCTAAAAGTAGCTTGAACTTACTAAAAACTACCTAAAAACAATGCCAAAAAGCGTATAAATTATCCGCTCATCAGAGTGTCTTCTTCATCAAGAGCTTCTTGAATTGGTGGTTCAATGAACTCACCCTTTATGCAACTCTCTGCGTCATTAGAGTAATGTGGACTCCTTTGATTGACTTCCTCCCTTTCTTCTACATGGTGTTGCATTGAGCCTTTTGGGAGTGAGTTTACATGTTCCTTTGGCACCACTAGTAACCTCTGTGGGTATGGAGCCTTATGCTTATATACTCTCACAACCTCCTCCTTCTTCATAGAAATCTCACTTGGTATGGGTGCCTCCTTTTCTTGTTCTTCTGATTCCTCCCTTGGGTTTGCCATGGTACCAGTGAGAGAATTGTGGGTAGTGATTTCCTTTGATAGATATCCAACTTGTGCCTCAAGCTTCTTAAGGGCAGCCCCCCCGTTTCTGCATAACAGATTTTACTTCCTCCTTGAAAGTCCTCATGACCTTAGATTCTTCCAAGAGAATTGCCAATAGGTTCTCTATCCGTTATAGCTTATCCTCGAGGGGAGGGTGTGCAACTGGGCTGGAATTTGGAGGTTGAGGGTGGCTATTTTGTGAATGGAATTGGTTGTTTTGTGCTTGTATGTTCTGAGAGTGGTATGACTTTTGTGGGTAATGATATGGGTTTTGTGGACTGTGAGAAGAATTTTGTGTGTAATGAAACCAACCTAAAGCATACAAAAAATGGCTAATAAAACCAACCTAAAGTTTATTGCTTGATGCACGGAAACTTGTCTCTCAACAAATTTCCCTTCAGCAAGTATACCGAATTGTCGTCAAGTAAAAACTCACAATAGAGTGAGGTCGAATCCCACAGGGATTGATTGGTCAAGCAACTTTAGTTGGAAAGATGTGCTAGTTGAGCTAAACAGAAATTGAGTTGAGAATTGCAGAAAATTAAATAGCAGGAAAGTAAAGTGCAAAAAGTAAATGGCAGAATCTTGAATGGGGATTTGAGGAAATGAGCATGAAGATAAATGGCAGAAAGTAAAGAGAATGGGTAAGATCAGAAATGGGGGATTCATTGGGCTTAGGAGATATTGCATTCTCTGGATAAAATTCATTCTCATCTCTTCCTCAATCAATGCATTCATTGATCTCCTTGGCAATCGTAGGTGATTGGATCCCAATTCCTTGGCAACCAAATCTCTCTAAGCTTGAACAATTGTCCAACTCCTTGATTTAATTGCTCATGGGAAGAGATGAAGTATGGTCACTGATTATACCACATGTATTTCCAAATGAAAGTGTTGGGAGGATTAAATGTCACTATATCCGTCCAAACCCCAATTTGTCTAACATGAGAAAGCATTTCGAGCATGATCTCCTCATCCCTTTTCCAAGGCTCAGAGGAGATCCAATTATGGAGAGTTTCTCTTCCAGGACAACTAATCAATTGAATTAAGATCGACAGCTTTCTAGTAAATCAAGAGAAAAGAAAGAGGAAGAAGAATGAAAACTATAATTGATCCATCAAATTACAACAGAGCTCCCTAACCCAATGAAAGGGGGTTTAATTGTTCATAGCTCTGGAAATGGAAATGGAAAATGGTAGAAAAGAGTACATTCTTCAGTAACTAAAAACATGCTTCCTCCCCCCACGTTAGAGTTCACATTAATTGGATTAACGTGGCTCCTAACGTGGCTAAGTGTGCCTTTGTGGAACGTTAGTGGCATTCACTTTTACCACTAACGTTGGAGCTCCTCTTTTCCTCCACGTTAGCTACCACGTTAATGTACTTAACGTGGCAACTAACGTGGGCTATGATGGCGTCGAAGGCGTTATTGGCGATCACTACTTGTCTGCATAATCATAATGCCTCTGCAGTTTTATTTTTTTTCTTTTAATTTGACACTTTTTCATTCTAATTTCTTTAGTCATTTTTCTGTTTTTAAATGCTCTCATTTTAGTTTGCTTATTTACTGTGTTTGTTAAAACATTACCAAGAGAGCTTTATTCATGACAGATTCTTGGCTTGGTGATTGTACTTAACATATAACAGTTTCATTTGCTTAGTATTCAAATAAATTGACATATGATTGCATTCTAAGTTTGGTGTTGCTATGCAACAAAAATTTGGTTCCCATATCCACTAGATACTTGCATCAGTTCCAAGTGAAAGTGTCACACTAAGTTTGGTGTGCCACTTATCTTTTATGCAATGTATTGTGCACACCTTCTTATCTATGCAATCAAAATGTCTCTGTCTCTTATGCCTTGATTGTTATCTTTAATTTTGCTTGCTTAGAACACATGTGCTACTAACATATCATTGTGTAAGACATTCATGAACCATCTTAGCCCATAGCAATTGTTCTAATTGTTGCTTGAGGATGAGCAAGCATTCTGAGTTGGTATGGGAAGGAGAAGAATGGGAGGAAAATGACAACAATAGAGAAGATGAATTGCAAGGTTGTAAAGTTCCTTTTCCTCTCATTTATTTCCAACACTTTAAATTGCATGATTGTCTTTATATTCTCTTTATGCATGTGTGGTATGACTAAGCATAGCTTGAATTTGAATTGAAATATGTTGTTGTGACATCATGACTACCAACTTGAGTTTTGTGAATTCAAAAGCAAAAAAAGCATCATGATCATAAACAAACAAGGCATTAAAGAAGAACTTAGCATGTGCATACAAGTATTGAAAAGCTAGTATGATTAATTGTTGCTCAATTGCATTGGATTTTATTTAATTGAAGTTTTTATCTAGGACATTTTGTGAAATCTTTTGAAATCATGAAAACCTTGAAGAAGCAAATACAATTAAAGCAAGAAAAGAAAAAGGAAAAGAATGGGAAAGCTGAAGGCTCTGAGTACCAATGGCAATTTATATGTTAAGTACTTGTGGTGTTTATGTATCAAGCCAAATGCTTGAAAACAAAACACTTAGAAGTCAAGGCTAGGCTCAAAGTGCAAAAGCACTCCCTCAAAGCTCAAGGTTCTGAGCATCAATGATTAGAGAGTCAAGAAAAGAAAAAAAATGAGCTTAATGAAGTCCTCTAATTAAATGCTTGTGGTGATTATGTATCAGGTGGTAATACTTGAAAACAAAGCATTTAGAAGTCGTAGCTTTGTTATTAACTCATGGGGCAAAGCACCCAAAAGGAGAAGCTAAAAAAAAATAAAAAGCTTGTTTCAAGGAAGAATTATAAGAAAAAGATTTCATAAATTGAGCTAGATAGAAGCATCAATCATCTACATTTCTTCTGTGATTGTAGCATGCATTGAAAACTAGCTTACCATGAAAATTGAGTTCTATTCTTCCTACCTTGGATTGTCAATCTCTACTGCATGATTCTTTTCTTGCTTGGGGACAAGCAAGGTTTAAGTTTGGTGTTGTGATGACATGTCACCATGTCATTTTTTTCTATGCTTTTTCATACAAGAAATTGATTATTTGTGCTTAAATATTGATTGCTTTTGTGCTTAATTGATATATTTCTTTGATCCTTTGATTTTTTAAATTTTGTAGGAAATAAGAAGAAAAAGAAGCAAAAAAGGCACAAAATAAGCTAAGAAAAGGGATGACAAAGAGCCAACAAGAAGGCCATGAAAGGAGGCAAAGCGAAGCAATGTTGGAGCCAAAGTTGGTGCTCCAATGTTGCTGGAAATGTTGCTCCCCATAGCCTGAAGGGGTATACTTCCAACAAGAATAACTTGAGCTACAGAGCTCCAAATGAGGTGACTCAAAAAGCAATGGAAAGTAGGAATCGAGAGCTTTCCAAGCATATATGGCACTGCATGGTGGACACTAAAATTGAGGGAGAAAACTGCCCCGAAATGTGCATAAATGAACATGGTGTCAACCTGCAATGAGGCCAACTGACCTCTGCACCTTTGATGGAGTATAACTTGAGCTGTGAAGCTTCACACTATGTGCTCCTAATGGCATTGGAAAGTAGACATTCAGAGCTTTCCAAAAATATATAATAGTATAGGGTGGACAATGCGTTTGAGCCTCCAGAATCTGGCGTTTTCGACCACGTTTGAGGCGACAAAGTGACCCTGTCCCCTTCAAAGGAGCATAACTTGAGTTGTAGATGTCCAATTGATGTGCTTTTAGTTGCGTTGGAAATATGACATTTAGAGCTTTCCAACCATATATAATAGTCTATAGTGGGCATGAAATTGGCAATGTTGACAAGAGGACAAAGACGCGTCCCAAGACTTGAACCCCAACGCCTGAGCCTCACGTTTGTGCCAAAGTTTGAGGCAAACGTGAGGCCAAACGTTTCTTGAATCGCTGCCTGAGAGGAGCCTCACGTTTGCGCCAATGTTTGAGGCAAACGTGAGGCCAAACGTTGCTAGATGAATGCCCTGGAGGAAGCCCATGCCTGCGCCAACGTTTGACCTCAAACGTGAGGTCAAACGCCAATGACAGCTGCTGGCTGGTTCTGCATGACTTACACGAAGACGTTTGAGTCAACGTTTACCTCAAACGTTGACTCAAACGTGAAGCACCAATAGCCCAAGTTTTATGCAGATTTCTCCTCAAGACCAAGAGTGATCAATTGGGGCCATCTCCAACTAATTGAACCAAGGCCATCCGGATCCATCTTCAACCCAATTTCACTCTAAAGCAAGCAAAGCCCACATGACTCAAAGGCACACAGAGGAGCTAGATTAGGAATTTCATTTTTGTAAATATTATTTTCATTTTTCATTTTCATTTTAAAAGCCTATATAAAGGCATTAGTTTCATTTCACAAAGGAGTAGGTTGGCTCTAATAGAGAGCATTGAAGGCTGGCTCCACTAAGGAGCATTAGGAGTAGAAAGCTCTCAGTTTTAGTTTTCCTCTTTTCTGTTTTGAATTTTGGATTGAGATTGAAGGAATTCTGTTTCAATTCTTGATCTGAAATTCCTTTGTGTTCTTCTTCTGCATAATTGAGAATTGGATTTACATTTCACTGCTGTTTCATTTACTTTTCTTCTGCAAGTTGATTTCTACTTTGATCAAGGAAGGAATTGAGATCTAGACCTGTTTTCTAGTCTCTTTGATTCCCTGTGATCTTTGCTTATTCTTTTAGATTTTGCAATTGAGTTGAGTTACATTTCTGTCTTGCTTCTTTAAGCAATTTTCCTTCTCTGTTGAGATCTATTGCTTTTTACTACTTCCTCAGATTTATTGCTCTGCATATTTCCTTGTTTAATTGTGCATCCCAAATCCTAATTCCTTTTATTCTTCTTGCAATTTAACTTTCCAGTTACTTGATCTACTGCTTTCAGTTAAATTCCCTGCTCCCACTCCCTTTACATTTAATGCAATTTACATTTCCTGTCATTTATGTTCCTGCAATTTATATTGCTTGCTCTTTAAGTTTCTGCCCATTTACATTCTGCAATTTTAATTTCCCTGTAATTTTACATTCTGCAGCATCAATTTCACCAAATCACTCAATGTTAGCTTGACTAAACTAATCACCCACTAAAGTTGCTTGATCCATCAATCCCTGTGGGATCGACCTCACTCTAAGTGAGTTATTACTACTTGATGCGACCCGGTATACTTGCCGGTTGGATTTGTGTGTTTAGAAATTCATTTTTCCACAAAAACACCATCAAGTTTTTGGCGCCGTTGCCGGGATTGATTAGATCAGCAATGATTAAATGGGTGAGAAGTCTAGATCAAGCATTTTCTTTGTTTTTGTTCTTTGTTCTAAATTGAAACCAAGGTGTTTGTGTTTTTGCCTCACTAAGAATATTTGTCTCTGTGACATGAATTTCAATTTTCAATGGTGTTGTGTTTTGCAAAATACAAATGGAGTTCAACTTATCCTGCGGTCAAACAAAATTTTTCAGGATATCACCCACCATCACCAACCTCTAATGGTGGCTGGGAATATCACCAAGAATTAACAAATTATGAGCACTCCAATCCATGGAGTTATGCTTCAGAACCACAAGATGAGCAAGAGAATCATATGGGATACTTCTCACCACCACAAAATGATTCAAGTCGTTATTCTCATGGTGGCTGGGAGTATAACCAAGAAACTGCAAATTCTAAGCAGTCAAGTCTAATGAGAAATTGCCCAACCTTACCTTCCAGTTCTACATTTGAAAATTCTTCATCAATTAAATATGCCTCAACACAAAATCCATCCCATGACTCACAACCAACACAAACTTCCACAAGCCAAGGACTCTCAAGGATTAAGTCCATGCTCACAAGATGTTGGGAGGAGGAAAAGAAATTCTGGAAAAGGAAAGAGAACTTCTTCACAAACATGGAAGTGCAGTTAAATCAATTATTGAGTGCAATGAAGAAAGTGGAAAGGCAAGATGAGGAGGCTACTGCATCAAGTGAACTTTCAATAAAGAATGAGGTGGTTGAAAATGAAACTGTAATTGAGGTGATAGAAGAACATGAAGATTCCCTCCCAAAGGACTTAATGGAAAGTCATGAAAAAGGAATGGAGGAAGACACTCAAGGAGATTCACACTCAATTAAAGCTGAGAATTACATAGAAGAAGAGCTCATGAAAGCACCAATGAAAGAGGCTCCTAATGAAGAAATCACTCCAACAATCACACAACCACCAAGTATTAAATCCAAAAGAGTGAAGGCAACTAACAAGAGCACCAATCCTATCCCTGGTCCAGCAAGCAAGGTCAATCAAGCCATTTATAAAAGGAAGCTTGCTGAGAAGAGGCTAAGAAAAGGGACAATACCTGAAACTTCTCCCCCCTCGAGGTCATTCCTCTTAACAAACTGGAAGAAGATGAAGAAAGTGAAAAACAGGTAAACAGTAGGTAACATTCCTTCTCCGTGCTTGGTGATTGTACTTAACATATAACAGTTTCATTTGCTTAGTATTCAAATAAATTGACATATGATTGCATTCTAAGTTTGGTGTTGCTATGCAACAAAATTTGCTTCCAATCCTTACAAGATACTAGCATCAATTCCAAGTGAGAGTGTCATATTAAGTTTGGTGTGCCACTCATATCTTTATGCAATGTATCATGCACACCTACTTATGTTTGTAACCACAATGTCTCTGTCTCTTGTGCCTTCTTGGTTATCTGTAATTTTGCTTGCTTGAAACACATGTGTTACTAACATTTCATTGTGTAAGACATTCATAATCCATCTTATCCCCATAGCCACGGTTCTAATAGTTGCTTGAGGATGAGCAAGCATTCTGAGTTGGTATGGGAAGGAGGAGAATGGGAGGAAAATGACAACAATAGAGAAGATGAACTACAAGGTTGTAAAGTTCCTTTTCCTCTCATTTGTTTCAAGCACTATAAACTGCATGATTGTCTTTACCTTCTCTGTATGCATGTGTGTATGAAAAGGCAAAGTTTGATTTCTAAATTGCAACATGGTGCTGTGCCATTATGATTACCAACTTGAGTTTTATGAATTCAAAAGCAATAAAGTATCATGATCATAAACAAACAAGGAATTAAAGAAGAATTTAGCATATGCATAAAAGTATTGGAAAGCTAGTATGTTTGATTGTTGCTTAATTGCATTAGATTTTATTTAATTGAAATTTTCATCTAGCACGTTAAATGCAAAATAAAGCAAGAAAGAAAAAGGGGAAGAATGAGAAAGCTGAAGGCTCTGAGTACCAATGGCAATTTATTTGCTACGTACTTGTGGTGTTTATGTATCAAGCCAAATGCTTGAAAACAAAACACTTAGAAGTCAAGGCTGGCTCCAATAGGGAGTTTTACACTCTTTAGTTTTCATTGTGCTCTCTCTTTTAGTTTTCATTTCTGTTTTGAATTGTGGATTGAGAATTGAAGGAATTCTGTTTCAATTTTGATCTACAATTTCTCTTGTTATTCTTCGGCAAAATTTCAGTGCATTGTGACTTGGATCTAAAGTTTTCATTCATTGCTTTCAGCTTTAATTTCCTCTGCAAATTGTTCTCTGTTGGATCAAGGAAGGGCTTGAGATCTAGACTTGGTATTCTTGTCTCATTGAGCCCCTGAGATCTTCAATTTCTCTTTCAGATTTCACAATTGAGTTGAATTTACTTGCTGTTTGATTCTTCAAGTGATTTTTCTTTTCTGCTTAAGATTCGCTGCAACCCATTTCATATTCTGGATCTCTTATTGTTTGCACTTTGAATTCTCTTGTTTAACTTTGAATCCCAGCACCCAATTTCCTTTATTCATCCTGCAATTTACATTTCCAGTTACTTGATCTATTGCTCTCTTTAATTCCCCTGCTCCCACTTCCCTTTACGTTAAATGCAATTTACCTTCCTTGTCATTTAAGATTTTGCCAATTTACATTCCTTGCTCTTTACGTTTCTTGTCATTTACTTTTTGCAACTTTAAATTTCTTGTCATTTACATTCTGTTGGTTACTCTTCACACAATCCATCAATGTTAGCTTGACTAAACTAATCACCCACTAAAGTTGCTTGATCCATCAATCCCTGTGGGATCGACCTCACTCTTGTGAGTTATTACTACTTGATGCGACCTGGCACACTTGCCGGTGAGTTGCGTGTTTGGAAATCTGTTTTCCATAAAAACACCCATCAGGTTTTTGTGATCTCAAAAAACTTGATGGTGTTTTTGTGGAAAATGAATTTCCAACACACAATTCCAACCGGCAAGTGTACCGGGTCGCATCAAGTAGTAATAACTCACAAGAGTGAGGTCGATCCCACAGGGATTGATGGATCAAGCAACTTTAGTGGGTGATTAGTTTAGTCAAGCTAACATAGAGTGATTTGGTGAAAGTAATGCTGCAGAATGTAAAATTGCAGGGAAATTAAAATTGCAGAATGTAAATGGGCAGAAACTTAAAGAGCAAGCAATATAAATTGCAAGAACTTAAATGACAAGAAATGTAAATTGCATTAAATGTAAAAGGAGTGGGAGCAGGGAATTTAAATGAAAGCAGTAGATCAAGCAACTGGAAATTTAAATTGCAGGAAGAATAAAAGGATTTTGGGAGCTGGGATTAAAAAAATCAAATAAGAAATTGTAAATGGCAATCAAACAGAGAAGTAAAAGATGCAGTAACTTACAACCAATCTTAAATAGAAAGCAGAATTGCTTGAAGAAGCAAACAGAAATTAAATTCAACTCAATTGCAAAATCAAAATGAAGATCTCAGGAAATCAAAGAGACTAGAAAACAAGTGTAGATCTCAATTCCTTCCTTGATCAAAGTAGAAAATAATCAGCAGAAGAGAAGTAAATCAAACAGCAAGTGAAATGTAAATTCAATTCTCAATTATGCAGAAGAAGAACAATAGAAGTTGCAGATGGAGAATGAAAACAGAATTCCTTCCAATCTCAATCTAAAATTTCAAACGTGAGCTCAGACGTGATCTCCTCCAAGGCATTCTTTGGCTAGCGTTTGTCCTCAAGTTTGAGGCAAACACTGGGGCAGGCGTGGTGAGCTTCAGGGGTTGGTTTTCCTTGCTGAAATATGGCCAACGTTTGACCTCAAGTTTGAGGCAAACGTTGGCGCAAATGTGAACTCCAATGTTGACATTTGTTGCACATCAAGTCTTGGGATGCTACTTTGTCCGCTTGTCAACGTTGCCAATTTCATGTCCACTATAGACTATTATATATGGTTGGAAAGCTCTAAATGTCAGCTTTCTAACCCAATTATAATCACCTAAATTGGACATCTACAGCTCAAGTTATGCTCCTTTGAAGGGGACAAGGTCGCTGGCTTTGGTGTGCAACGTTTGAGGCGACGTTTGCCTCAAACGTGGTCAAAAACGCCAGATTCTGGAGGCTCAAACGCACTATCCATCCCATACTATTATATATTGTTGGAAAGCCCTGAATGTCTACTTTCCAATGCCATTGGGATCGCATAGTTTGGAGCTTCACAGCTCGAGTTATACTCCATCGAAAGTGCAGAGGTCAGTTGGCCTCACTGCAGGTTGACACCATGTTCGTTTATGCACATTTCGGGGCAGTTTTCTCTCTCAATTTTAGTGTCCACCATGTAGTGCCATATATTCTTAGAAAGCTCTCGATTCCTACTTTCCATTGCTTTTTGAATCACCTCATTTGGAGCTCTGTAGCTCAAGTTATTCTTGTTGGAGGTATACCCCTTCAGGCTGTGGTTGCACTCGTCCTCACGTTTGAGTCCAAGTTTGAGGCAAACTTGAGCTCAAACATGATCCTTCTTCTTGCCCCTTGCTGTCCCCTTTTCTTCAACCTTCTTCCAAGCCTCTTTCCACCTATCATCAATCAACAATTGCATCAAAGCTATGCTATAATCATGAGAGTTCTTCTTCTTCTTGATATATAAGCAATTATTTCACAAAAACTCATGAAAATGCATCAATTCATCCGTGGTTGATTGAATCTAAGGAAACATGAATTTCTACCCAAATGGCTTACTTGTAACTCAAGAAAGTGCATAAAACCTAAAAAAACAAAGAAAAAGCATAGAAAAACATGACATGATGACATGTCATCATGCACCCTGCTGTACTCCTGGGGTGTGAACCTCACAGCTTTATAATTTGCAATATCTGCAAACAATGGAGCTTCCTGAATGGCAAAAAGTTCCTCATCTGGAAATGTCTCAGAGATCTCAGTAGAAGGGAGGGACGCCCCAGCTACTGGTTCTATTTGGGACAGATGATCTGCCACTTGGTTCTCTGTCCCTTTTCTGTCTCTTATTTCTATATCAAACTCTTACAGAAGTAGCACCCACCTTATGAGCCTGGGTTTTGAATCCTGCTTTGTGAGTAAGTATTTAAGAGCAGCATGGTCAGTATACACAATCACTTTTGACCCTACTAAATAGGATCTAAACTTGACAATGGCATAGACCACTGCAAGTAACTCCTTTTCTGTGGTTGTGTAATTCTTCTGTGCGTCATTTAGAACACGGCTAGCATAATAAATGACGTGAAGAAGCTTGTTATGCCTCTGTCCCAACACTGCACCAATGGCATGGTCACTGGCATCACACATTAGTTCGAATGGCAATGTCCAATCTGGTGCAGAGATGACTGGTGCTGTGACCAGTTTGGCTTTCAGGGTCTCAAATGCCTGCAGACACTGTGTATCAAACACAAATGGTGTGTCAGCAGCTAGCAGGTTGCTTAGAGGTTTTGCAATTTTTGAAAAATCTTTTATAAACCTTCTGTAGAATCCTGCATGCCCCAGAAAGCTTATGATTGCCTTAACATTGGCAGGTGGTGATAATTTTTCAATTACCTCTACCTTTGCTTTATTCACTTTTATTCCCTTGCTTGAAATTTTGTGCCCAAGGACAATTCCTTCAGTCACCATAAAGTGACATTTCTCCCAGTTTAACACTAGGTTAGTCTCTTGGCACCTTTTCAGGACAAGTGCTAGATGATTAAGATAGGAGCTGAATGAGTCTCCATATACAGAGAAGTCATCCATGAAGACTTCCAGGAACTTCTCCACCATATCAGAGAAGATGGATAGCATGCATCTCTGAAAAGTTGTAGGTGCATTACACATACCAAACGGCATTCTTCTGTAGGCAAACACGCCAGAAGGGCAAGTGAATGCTGTTTTCTCTTGGTCCTGAGGATCTACTGCAATTTGGTTGTAACCTGAATAGCTATCCAAAAAGCAGTAATAATCATGACCAGCTAGTCTTTATAGCATTTGGTCTATGAATGGTAAAGGAAAATGATCCTTTCTGGTGGCTGTATTGAGCCTTCTGTAGTCAATACACATACGCCACCCTGTAACTGTTCTTGTAGGAACCAGTTCATTCTTTTCATTATGAACCACTGTCATGCCTCCCTTCTTGGGGACAACTTGGACAGGGCTCACCCAGGGGCTATCAGAAATAGGATAAATAATCCCAGCCTCTAGTAATTTAGTGACCTCTTTCTGCACCACCTCCTTCATGGCTGGATTTAGCCGCCTTTGTGGTTGAACCACTGGTTTGGCATTATCCTCCAATAGGATATTGTGCATGTATCTTGCTGTGCTTATGCCCTTAAGATCACTTATGGACCATCCAAGAGCTGTCTTGTGTGTCATTAGCACTTGAATTAGTGCTTCCTCTTCCTTGGATTTAAAGCAGAGCTTATGATCTCTGGAAAAGTGTCACCTTCTCCCAGAAATGCATACTTCAGGGATGGTGGTAGTGGTTTGAGCTCAGGTTTGGGAGGCTTATCCTCTTTCTGAGGAATTTTCAAAAATTCTTTTGTTTCCTCTGGTTCCTCCTGATCAGGCTAAACATCCTTGAAGATGTCCTCTAGCTCTGATTCTAGAATTTCAGTCATATTGATCTTTTCCACCAAAGAGTCAATAATGTCAGCGCTCATGCAGTCATTTGATGTGTCTGGATGCTGCATAGCTGGTGCACGAAATTGTGATCATCAATGGCGCCATCAACATGGTACGCTCAATTGTAATCTCAACTATTTATCACAACTTCTCACAACAAACCAGCAAGTGTACTGGGTCGTCCAAGTAATAAACCTTACGCGAGTAAGGGTCGATCCCACGGAGATTGTTGGTATGAAGCAAGCTATGGTCACCTTGTAAATCTCAGTCAGGCAGATTCAAATGGTTGTGGATGATATACGAATAAAGCATAAAATAAAGATAGAGATACTTATGTAATTCATTGGTGAGAACTTCAGATAAGCGAATGGAGATGCTTTGTCCCTTCCGTCTCTCTGTTTTTCTACTGTCTTCATCCAATCCTTCTTACTCCTTTCCATGGCAAGCTGTATGTAGGGTTTCACCGTTGTCAGTGGCTACCTCCCATCCTCTCAGTGAAAATGTTCAACGCACCCTATCACAGCACGGCTAATCATCTGTCGGTTCTCAATCAGGTTGGAATAGAATCCAGTGATTCTTTTTGGTCTGTCACTAACGCCCAGCCTTCAGGAGTTTGAAGCTCGTCACAGTCATTCAATCATTGAATCCTACTCAGAATACCACAGACAATGTTTAGACCTTCCGGATTCTCTTGAATGCCGCCATCAATTCTAGCTTATACCACGAAGATTCCGATCAAGGGATCCAAGAGATAAACATTCAAGCCTTGTTTGCTTGTAGAACATAAGTGGTTGTCAGGCACTCGTTCATAAGTGAGAATGATGATGAGTGTCACATAATCATCACATTCATCATGTTCTTGGGTGCAAATGAATATCTTAGAATAAGAATAAGCTGAATTGAGTAGAAGAACAATAGTAATTGCATTAATACTCGAGGTACAGCAAAGCTCTACACCTTAATCTATAGTGTGTAAAAACTCCACCGTTGAAAATACATAAGAACAAGGTCTAGGCATGGCCGAGAGGCCAGCCCCCATGATCTTAGAACTAGACGTCCAAAGATGATCAAAGGATCTAAAATGATCCAAAGATGAAAATACAATAGCAAAAGGTCCTATTTGTAGAGAACAAGTAGCCTAGGGTTTACAGAGATGAGTAAATGACATAAAAATCCACTTCCGGGCCCACTTGGTGTGTGCTTGGGCTGAGCATTGAAGCATTTTCGTGTAGAGACTTCTCTTGGAGTTAAACGCCAGCTTTTGTGCCAGTTTGGTCGTTTAACTCCCATTCTTGTGCCAGTTCTGGCGTTAACGCCGGGCAGTTTTGAGCTGATTTGGGACGGCGGTTTGGGTCATCAAATCTCGAGCAAAGTATAAACTATTATACACTGCTGAAAAGCCCAGCATATCTACTTTCCAATGCCGCTGAGATCGCGCCAATTGGGCTTCTGTATCACTAGAAAATCCACTTCGAATGCAGGGAGGTCAGAATCCAACAGCATCTGCAGTCCTTTTCAGCCTCTGAATCAGATTTTTGCTCAAGTCCCTCAATTTCAGCCAGAAAATACCTGAAATCACAGAAAAACACACAAACTCATAGTAAAGTCCAGAAAAGTGAATTTTAACTAAAAACTAATAGAAATATACTAATAACTAACTAAAACATACTAAAAACAATGCCAAAAAGCGTACAATTTATCCGCTCATCACAACACCAAACTTAAATTGTTGCTTGTCCCCAAGCAACTGGAAATCAAATAAGATAAAGAGAAGAGAATATGCAATGAATTCCAAAAATATCTATGAAGATCAGTATTAATAAGATGAGCGGGGCTTTTAGCTTTTTGCCTCTGAATAGTTTTGGCATCTCACTCTATCCTTTGAAATTCAGAATGATTGGCTTCTATAGGAACTCAGAATCCAGATAGTGTTATTGATTCTCCTAGTTAAGTATGATGATTCTTGAACACAGCTACTTTATGAGTCTTGGTCGTGGCCCATAGCACTTTGTCTTCCAGCATTACCACCGGATACATACATGCCACAGACACGTAATTGGGTGAACCTTTTCAGATTGTGACTCCGCTTTGCTAGAGTCCCCAATTAAAGGTGTCCAGGGTTCTTAAGCACACTCTTTTTGCCTTTGATCACACTTTTATTTCTTTCTTTTTCTTTCATTTTCTCTTTCTCCCTTTTTTTCGCTTCTTTTTTTTTGTATTCACTGCTTTTTCTTGCTTCAAGAATCATTTTTATGATTTTTCAGATCCTCAGTAACATGTCTCCTTTTTCATCATTCTTTCAAGAGCCAACCATTCATGAACAACAAATTCAAAAGACATATGCACTGTTTAAGCATACATTCAGAAAACAAAAGTATTGCCACCACATCAAAATAATTAATCTGTTATAAAATTTAAAATTCATGCAATTCTTCTCTTTTTCAATTAAGAACATTTTTCATTCAAGAAAGGTGATGGATTCATAGGACATTCATAACTTTAAGGCATAGACACTAAGACACTAATGATCATGAGACACAAACATAGATAAACATAAGCATGAAAATTCGAAAAACAAGAAAATAGAGAACAAGGAAATTAAAGAACGGGTCCACCTTTGTGATGGTGGCTTGTTCTTCCTCTTGAAGATCTTATGGAGTGCTTGAGCTCCTCAATGTCTCTTCCTTGTCTTTGTTGCTCCTCTCTCATGATTCTTTGATCTTCTCTAATTTCATGGAGGAGGATGGAATGTTCTTGGTGCTCCACCCTTAGTTGTCCCATGTTGGAACTTAATTCTCCTAGGGAGGTGTTGATTTGCTCCCAATAGTTTTGTGGAGGAAGGTGCATCCCTTGAGGCATCTCAGGGATTTCATGATGAGTGGGATCTCTTGTTTGCTCCATCCTTTTCTTAGTGATGGGCTTGTCCTCATCAATGGGGATGTCTCCCTCTATGTCAATTCCAACTGAATAACAGAGGTGACAAATGAGATGAGGAAAAGCTAACCTTGCCAAGGTAGAGGACTTGTCCGCCACCTTATAAATTTCTTGGGCTATAACCTCATGAACTTCTACTTCCTCTCCAATCATGATGCTATGAATCATGATGGCTCGGTCTAGAGTAACTTCAGACCGGTTGCTAGTGGGAATGATTGAGTGTTGGATAAACTCCAACCATCCCCTAGCTACGGGCTTGAGGTCATGCCTTCTCAATTGAACCGGCTTTCCTCTTGAATCTCTCTTCCATTGGGCGCCCTCTTCATAAATGACTGTGATGACTTGGTCCAACCTTTGATCAAAGTTGACCCTTCTAGTCTAAGGGTGTTCATCTCCTTGCATCATGGGCAAGTTGAATGCCAACCTTACATTTTCCGGACAAAAATCTAAGTATTTCCCCTGAACCATTGTAAGCCAATTCTTTGGGTCCGGGTTCACACTTTGATCATGGTTCTTAGTGATCCATGCATTGGCATAGAACTCTTGAACCATTAAGATTCCGACTTATTGAATAGGGTTGGTAAGAACTTCCCAACCTCTTCTTCGAATCTCATGTCGGATCTCTGGATATTCACTCTTTTTGAGTTTGAAAGGGACCTCGGGGATCACCTTCTTCAAGGCCACAACTTCATAGAAGTGGTCTTGATGCACCCTTGAGATGAATCTCTCCATCTCCCATGACTCGGAGGTGAAAGCTTTTGCCTTCCCTTTCCTCTTTCTAGAGGTTTCTCCGGCCTTGGATGCCATAAATGGTTATGGAAAAACAAAAAGCAATGCTTTTACCACACCAAACTTAAAAGATTTGCTCGTCCTCGAGTAAAAGAAGAAAGAAAAGAGTAGAAGAAGAAGAAATAGAAGAGATGGAGATGGCCTTGTGGTTCGGCCAAAGGGGGAGAAGTAGTGTTTAGGTTGTGTGAAAATGAAGGAGTGAAGATGGGTTTATATAGGGGTAGAGAGAGGGGTAGGGTTCGATTATGGGAGGGTGGGTTTGGGAGGGAAAGTGGTTTGAATTTGAATGGTGAGGTAGGTGAGGTTTTATGAAGGATGGATGTGAGTGGTGAAGAGAAAGATGGGATTTGATAGGTGAGGGGTTTTTGGGGAAGAGGTGTTGAGGTGATTAGTGAATGGGTGAAGAAGAAGAGAGAGGGTGGTCGGGTAGGTGGGGATCCTGTGGGGTCCACAGATCCTGAGGTGTCAAGGAAAAGTCATCCCTGCACCAAGTGGCGAGCAAAAATGCTCTCTGTGCCAATTCTGGTGTTAAACGCTGGGCTGATGCCCATTTCTGGCATTTAACGCCAACTTCTTGCCCTTTCCTGGCATTTAACGCCAGTCTGGTGCCCCTTTCTGGCGTTAAACACCCAGAATGGTGCCAGACTGGGCGTTAAACGCCCATTTGCTACCCTTACTGGCGTTTAAACGCCAGCAAGGTCTTCCTCCAGGGTGTGCTATTTTTCTTTCTGTTTTTCATTCTGTTTTTGCTTTTTCAACTGATTTTGTGACTTCTCATGATCATTAACCTACAGAAAACATAAAATAACAAAGAAAAATAGATAAAATATAACATTGGGTTGCCTCCCAACAAGCGCTTCTTTAATGTCAGTAGCTTGACAGTGGGCTCTCATGGAGCCTCAAAGATACTTAGAGCAATGTTGGAACCTCCCAACACCAAACTTAGAGTTTGAATGTGGGGGTTCAACACCAAACCTAGAATTTGGTTGTGGCCTCCCAACACCAAACTTAGAGTTTGACTGTGGAGGCTCTGTTTGACTTTGTTTTGAGAGAAGATCTTCATGCTTCCTCTCCATGGTGATAGAGGGATATCCTTGAGCCTTAAACACAAAGGATTCTTCATTCACTTGAATGATCAATTCTCCTCTATCCACATCAATCACAACCTTTGCTGTGGCTAGGAAGTGTCTGCCAAGGATGATGGATTCATCCATGCACTTCCCAATCTCTAGGACTATGAAATCAGCAGGGATGTAATGGTCTTCAATCTTTACCAGAACATCCTCTACAAGCCCATAAGCTTGTTTTCTTGAATTGTCTGCCATCTCTAGTGAGACTCTTGCAGCTTGTACCTCAAAGATCCCTAGCTTCTCCATTACAGAGAGAGGCATGAGGTTTATGCTTGACCCTAGGTCACACAAGGCCTTCTTGAAGGTCATGGTGCCTATGGCGCAAGGTATTGAGAACTTCCCAGGATCTTGTCTCTTTTGAGGTAATCTCTGCCTAGACAAGTCATCCAGTTCTTTGGTGAGCAAAGGGGGTTCATCCTCCAAGTCTCATTACTAAATAACTTGTCTTTTAGCTTTATGATTGCTTCAAGGTACATGGCAACTTGCTCTTCAGTGACATCTTCATCCTCTTCAGAGGAAGAATACTCATCAAAACTCATGAATGGCAGAAGTAAATTCAATGGAATCTCTATGGTCTCAGTGTGAGCCTCAGATTCCCATGGTTCCTCATTAGGGAACTCATTGGAGGCCAGTGAACGTCCATTGAGGCCTTCCTCAGTGGCGCTCACTGCCTCGTCCTCCTCTCCACATTCGGACATGTAGGTCATGTTAATGGCCTTGCACTCTCCTTTTGGATTCTCTTCTGTATTGCTTGGAAGAGTGCTAGGAGGGAGTTCATTAATTTTCTTACTCAGCTGACCCACTTGTGCCTCCAAGTTTCTAATGGAGGACCTTGTTTCAGTCGTAAAACTTTGAGTGGTTTTGATTAGATCAGAGATCATGGTTGCTAAATCAGAGTGGTTCTGCTTAGAATTATCTGTTTGTTGCTGAGAAGATGATGGAAAAGGCTTGCCATTGCTAAACCTGTTTCTTCCACCATTATTTTTGTTGAAACCTTGTTGAGGTCTCTGTTGATCCTTCCATGAGAGATTTGGATGATTTCTCCATGAAAGATTATAGGTGTTTCCATAGGGTTCTCCCATGTAATTCACCTCTTCCATTGAAGGGTTCTCAGGATCATAAGCTTCTTCTACAGATGAAGCATCCTTAGTACTGCCTGGTGCAGCTTGCATTCCAGACAGACTTTGAGAAATCATATTGACTTGCTGAGTCAATATGGCATTCAGAGTATCAATCTCGAGAATTCCTTTCTTCTGATTCGTCCCATTGTTCACAGGGCTTCTTTCAGATGTGTACATGAATTGGTTATTTGCAACCATTTCAATTAGTTCTTGAGCTTCTGTAGGCATCTTCTTCAGATGAAGAGATCTTCCAGCAGAGCTATCCAAAGACATCTTGGACAGTTCAGACAGACCATCATAGAAAATACCTATGATGCTCCATTCAGAAAGCATGTCAGAGGGACACTTTCTAATCAATTGTTTGTATCTTTCCCAAGCTTCATAGAGGGATTCTCCTTCCTTCTGTCTGAAGGTTTGGACTTCCACTCTAAGCTTACTCTATTTTTGAGGTGGAAAGAATTTTGCCAAGGCATTGACTAGCTTTTCCCAAGAGTCCAGGCTTTCTTTAGGTTGTGAGTCCAACCATGCCCTAGCTCTGTCTCTTACAGCAAAAGGGAATAGCATAAGTCTGTAGACCTCAGGGTCAACCCCATTAGTCTTGACAGTGTCACAGATTTGCAAGAATTCAGCTAAAAACTGATGAGGATC
The DNA here is from genome assembly GCF_003086295.3 of Arachis hypogaea. Taxonomy (NCBI): domain Eukaryota; kingdom Viridiplantae; phylum Streptophyta; class Magnoliopsida; order Fabales; family Fabaceae; genus Arachis; species Arachis hypogaea. The sequence continues at coordinate 43,776,390 of NC_092045.1, read as the reverse complement.
TTCCAATGGAAGTCCATAGAACTTGCAATTCTATTGCATTAGAGAAACTAATTGAGGCTTAAGCTCAAAGTTGTTTGCTCCAATGGCAGGGATAGAGATGCTTCTCCCATAAAAGTCAGGAGTAGGTGCAGTAAAGTCACCCAGCACCTTCCTTGCATTGTTGGCATTGTTGTTGTTTTCGGCTGCCATGTCTTCTTCTTTGAAGATTTCTGTTAGATCCTCTACAAAGAGTTGTGCCTTAGCTTCTCTTAGCTTTCGCTTCAAGGTCCTATCAGGTTCAGGGTCAGCCTCAACAAGAATGCTTTTTCTTTGCTCCTGCTCATATGAAAGAGAAAAGAACAAGAAAATATGGAATCCTCTATGTCACAGTATAGAGATTCCTTGAGGTGTCAGAGGAAAAGACAAATAGAAGGAAGAGGTAGAAGAATTCAAACTTATCAAGAGAGATAGAGTTCGAATTGTGCATTGAGGAGGAGTGTTAGTCCATAAATAGAAGGATGTGAAAAGAGGGGAAGAAATTTTCGAAATTAAAGTAAAAGATTTTAAAAAAATTTTGAAAATTGATTGATGATTTTCGAAAACTAAGAGTGGGAAAGAAATTAAGTGATTTTTAAAAAAGATTTTGAAATTAGAAATAAAAAAGATATGATTGAAAATATATAGTTTTTAAAAAGATACGATTGAGAAGATATGATTTGAAAATATATAGTTTTTAACCCAATTGTTCTATATTTTAGCACATTACAAGCCTAAAGCAAAAAACAATAAAAGTACCTTGTTTGGATCTTTGATTTGCTTAGGCTAGTGAGAGTGTTAATTATTCAAGTTTGGGAAGATTTGGGAACATTGGTTGGGATAAAAGGATGTTTTGTATTTCTATATTTGGGGATTGGATGAATGCTCATGTATTGATTAAATGTATAGACCTTATGCATTGTTGTTTTTTTGTATATAGTTTGAAAGAAAGAAAGAAAAAAATGGGAAAAACAAAAGAAAAGAAAAAAATATGGAAAAGAAAAGAAAAAGAAGGAAAGAAAAAAGAAGAAAAATAATAAAAAGGGGACAAAATTCTCCAAAGTGAATCCAATAAGAAGTCAGTGCATAAGTGTTGTGAAATAAAAAGGAAAATGCATGAGTATGTGAAAAAGTGAAGAATGGGTAGTTAGGTTAGTTTTCAATTTGTATAGGTCATTGTATAGGTTAGGTGGGAAAGTTTAAGCTCATCAAATATTCAAATTCTAGTCCACTTAACCATATATGATCCTACCTTGACCCTAACCCCATTACAACCTTTGAGAAAGACCTCATGAGATTTGTGTGTATGCATCGAATGATTGTTGATTGTTAGATGAAGAACAAATTTTGGAAAGCATGATTAGGGGAGAATTGAGTGAATCAACCCCTAAACACTTAAGTGACTAGAGCGGATACACATCCGGTGAGGGTTCGATTGCTCAATTACATATTTTCACCACTATTATCTATGTTCATGCAAGTTTGTAAATCTTTTTGGTAATTCATTACAATTGTGATTTTGATTTAGTTTCGCTTCTGTTGCTTTAGCCCTTATGCTTACATATGTTCTCTTGGAAGTTGATTTGTTTTGACCTAGGCACTTGCATTCATAATAGGTAGTTGCATTTAGATAGTTTGTATATAGTTTAGTTGCATTAAATAAGTGTCATACCCTTTGCTTCCATCTTGATTTAGCATGAGAACATGATAAGGTTTAAGTGTGGAGAGGTTGATAAACCCCGTTTCTAGGGTTTATCTTGTGTTGAATTTAGAGCGTGTTGTTAACCTTTTCTCACATTTTTTCAAGAAAATAGCATAGTTTAATGACTGTCTCATAATTTGTGCTTAAGTGTGAAAACATGCTTTTAGACCCTTGATTTGATAATTTTAATCTTCCTTTGATTCCACTAGATGCCTTGATGTGTTTGCTAGTGATTTCAGATTGAAAGAGGATAGGAATGGGTCAAAGGAGTGAAGAGAAAGCATGCAAAGTGGAGAAATCATGAAAACCCAAAGATTTGGGATACGTCCATGGACGTGCACGCGCACTAGACGCATACGTGTGGATCGCGCAAAACCTTATGGACGTGTATGCGTGCTATACACGTACGCGTCGATGCTGGCACGTGAATTTTAAGTGAAATCGTGCCCAGCAAATTTACAGAGGCTGTGGGGCCCAGTTTGGAACTAACTTTGGTGCCAAAATGCTTAAAAAGACCCAGGATTGAAGAAGAAGGGGGATTCTATCATTCTAGACAATTAGGACTTTAGATCTAGTTTTAGAGTTAATTTCTAAAGAGAGAAGCTCTCTCTTCTCTCTAGAATTAGGATTAGATTTAGGTTAGAATTTCTTAGATCTAGGCTTTAATCTTTGCTTTCATCTACCTCTACTTTTCAGTTACACATTTCAATATCTTGTTCTTCTATTCTCTTGTTGCAATTTCCTTTATTTTGTCTCCATACTTTGTAAGTTGATCTACTCTTGTTCTTTTTATTTTCTTTTAATGCAATTTGAGGTAATTCATGTTAATTGTATTTTCCTTGATTGTTGTTGTTAATTCAATGCAATTAATTGTTGTTAGATTTCATTCTTGTTGTCAATTTACTATGCTTTCTTTTTATGCCTCCCAAGTGTTTGATAAAATACTTGGAAGGATGTTAGAGTAGACGTTTATGTTCTTGGCTTGAGATGGTAATTTAGGAACTCTTGAGTTACTAATGTCCAAGTGATTGATGATTGGTAGCCATTGACTCATTAATTCAATTAGTGAGTAGTTAGGACATATGGACTTGGATTGATATTGCTCATTTGGCCTTCCTTTACTACTTAGAGGATGATTCAATGGGATTGATCCTTGCAATTATCATGATGTGATTAGTGATAAGGATAGAGATCATTGACCACTGATGAGCGGATATTTTATACGCTTTTTGGGGGTAATTTCATGTAGATTTTAGCATGTTTCAGTTAGTTTTTAGTAAAATAATATTAGTTTTTAGGCAAAAATCATATTTCTGGACTTTACTATGAGTTTGTGTGTTTTTCTGTGATTTCAGGTATTTTCTGGCTGAAATTGAGGGAGCTGAGCAAAAATCTGACTTAGGCTGAAAAAGGACTGCTGATGCTGTTGGATCCTGACCTCCCTGCACTCGAAATGGATTTTCTGGAGCTACAGGAGTCCAATTGGCGCGCTCTCAACGGCGTTGGAAAGTAGACATCCAGGGCTTTCCAGCAATATATAATAGTCCATACTTTGCGCAAGAATAGACGACGTAACTTGGCGTTAAACGCCAAGTTCATGCTGCTGTCTGGAGTTAAACGCCAGAAAAACGTCATTATCCGGAGTTGAACGCCCAAAACACGTCATAACCTGAAGTTTGACGCCAAGAAAGGCCTCTACACGTGGAAAGCTTTAGTCTCAGCCCCAGCACACACCAAGTGGGCCCCAGAAGTGGATTTCTGCACCAATTATCTTAGTTTATTCATTTTCTGTAAACCTAGGTTACTAGTTTACTATTTAAACAACTTTTACAGACATTTCTTGTACCTCATGACATTTTCAGATCTGAATTACATACTTTTGACGGCATGAGTCTCTAAACTCCATTGTTGGGGGTGAGGAGCTCTGCAGCGTCTCGATGATTTAATACAATTCCTTTGTTTTCCATTCGAACACGCTTGTTCTTATCTAAGATGTTTATTCGCGCTTAACTGTGGAGAAGGTGATGATCCGTGACACTCATCACCTTCCTCAATCCATGAACGTGTGCCTGACAACCACCTCCGTTCTACATCAGATTGAATGAATATCTCTTAGATTCCCCAACAGAATCTTCGTGGTATAAGCCGGATTGATGACAGCATTCATGAGAATCCGGAAAGTCTAAACCTTGTCTGTGGTATTCTGAGTAGGATTCCGGGATTGAATGACTGTGACGTGCTTCAAACTTTAACCTGCTGGGCGTTAGTGACAGACGCAAAAGAGTGATTCTATTCCAGTAGGAGCGGGAACCAACCGGTGATTAGCCGTACTGTGACAGAGTGCGTGAGCATAGTTTTCACTGCGAGGATGGGAAGTAGCCACTGACAACGGTGACACCCTACATAGAGCTTGCCATGGAAGGAACCTGCGTGTGAGAAGAGGATTTCAAGGAAGAGTAGAAGTCAGAGGACAAAGCATCTCCAAAACTCCAACATATTCCCCAGTATTGCAAATCAAAGTAACATTGTTCCCTCTTTTATTTTTATAATCAAACCCAGTAATTTCACTTTTAATCCAAATAATCCTATTGACATCCTGACTAAGATTAATAAAATAAATATTGATTGCTTCAAACCAATAGTCTCTGTGGATTCGACCCTTACTCACGTAAGGTATTACTTGGACGACCCAGTACACTTGCTGGTTAGTTGAACGAAATTGATCTTGGACCAGGCTCTATTATCATATTCTATAAAGAGATACAATTTCGTCCACCAAGTTTTTGGCGCCGTTGCCGGGGATTATTGAGTTTGGACAATTGAAGGCTTATTTTATTTCTTAGATTAGGAATAATTTATTTTTATTTTTATTCTTATTTTTATTGTTAAAGAGTCATTAAATTTTGATAGGATAGTTTCTTTTCAAAAATTTCTTTTCAAAATTTATTATTTTCTTTTAATTAATTGCTAATTTTCGTGAGTTTTAGTGTCTTGTTCTAAGTTTGGTGTCAATTGCATCTTTTATATTTTTCTTTGAAATTTTCGTGTGAGTGTTCTTTGTTTTTCCTTAATCTTCAAGTTGTTCTTGTCTATTTTTCTTGTTTGATCTTTAATTTTTCTTGTTCTGTGTCTTTTCTTGTTTCACTTGTGTTCCTTTTAAAGCACTAATTGGAACATCTGCACCAAGTGTCATATTTATTCCCATTTGGCTAGAATAAGAAGGGTCATATTCTTGATAAGGGAGCACCAATACTTTTGAAAATCTTTTTCAAAAATAATTTTTCTTGATTTAATCTTGTGCCAAACTCTAGGTTTGGTGTTTTATTGTTAATCTTTTTATAATTTTCGAAAATTTATTTTGATTTTCTAAAAATTTTAAGTTTGGTGTTCTTCCTTTTGTTCTTGGTGTTCTTGTGAATCTTCAAGGTGTTCTTGAGTTTTTCTTGTGTCTTGATCTTAAAATTTTTAAGTTTGGTGTTCCTTGGTGTTTCCCTCCAAAAATTTTCGAAAACAAGGAGCACTAGATCTAAAAATTTTAAGTCTTGTGTCTTTTGTGTGTTTTTCTCTTTCATCATAAAATTCAAAATTCAAAAAAAAAATTTATATTTTCCAACTACTTTTTCGAAATCTTTTTTTTAAATTTTTAGATTTTAATTTCATTTTTTTTCGAAAAAAAAAAATATTTTTAACTCCTTTTTATTTATTCCATTTCTATTTATTCCATTACTATAAAATAAAAAATTCTCAACATATAAATTCTCAACTTGTATTCCATCATGGAAGCAAGTAGGAATGAACAGTCCAAGAGGACTCTGGGGTCATATGCTAACCCCACTACTGCTTCATATGGGAGTAGTATCTGTATACCCTCCATTGGAGTTAGTAGCTTTGAGCTGAATCCTCAGCTCATTATCATGGTGCAGCAAAACTGCCAGTATTCTGGTCTTCCACATGAAGAACCTACAGAGTTTCTGGCACAATTTCTGCAAATTGCTGATACAGTACATGATAAGGAAGTGGATCAGGATGTCTACAGATTACTACTGTTTCCATTTGCTGTAAAAGATCAAGCTAAGAGGTGGTTAAACAACCAGCCTAAGAACAGCATAAAAACATGGAAACAGTTGTCAGAAAAATTCCTGAATCACTATTTCCCTCCCAAACGGATGACACAGCTAAGGCTAAGCATCCAAGGCTTCAAACAAGGAGATAATGAATCCCTTTATGATGCATGGGAGAGATACAGAGAGATGCTAAGAAAATGCCCCTCTGAAATGTTTTCAGAATGGGTGCAATTAGACATCTTTTACTATGGGCTTACAGAAAAAGCTCAGATTTCTCTAGACCACTCAGCTGGTGGATCTATACACATGAGAAAAACAATTGAAGAAGCTCAAGAGCTTATTGATACAGTTGCCAGAAATCAGCATCTGTATCTGAACAGTGAATCCTCCATGAAAGAAGAAGCTAAAACAGTAACTGCAGAACTCAGTCCGATGGATCAGGCTAATGAATTTAATCAGCAATTAGACTTTCTAACTCAGCAGCTAGCCGAATTCAGGGAAATGTTACAGGAAACAAGAATGGCTAACAGGAACATGGAAGTGCAATTAAAACAGACAGAAAAGCAACTGTCAAAACAAATAGCAGATGAATGCCGAGCAGTTCAATTAAGAAGTGGGAAAACATTAAATAACTCACTTCAAAGCAGCAAGAAGACAGGAAATGAACAAATAGCTACTCAAAATCCCTCTGAGGACAAGCAGAGCCCAGAAAGGGATAAAGATGGCGCTGAACACCCAAACCATGTTCATTCCTGGCGTTCAACGCCAGAAACAAGCATGGATCTGGCGTTGAACGCCCAAAAGGAACATGGTTCTGGCGTTCAAACGCCAGTGACAAGCAAGGAGGTGGCGTTTAACGCCACCCCAGCTTCCACCCCTGGTATTCAAACGCCAGTGGGTGATCAGTCACATACAAGTGCTGATAACAACCCTTCTAAAAAGGCTTCCCAACCCACTTCTGTAGGTAATAAACCGGCAGCAACTAAGGTTGAGGAATACAAAGCCAAAATGCCTTATCCTCAAAAACTCCGCCAAGCGGAACAGGATAAGCAATTTGCCCGCTTTGCAGACTATCTCAGGACTCTTGAAATAAAGATTCCGTTTGCAGAAGCACTTGAGCAAATACCTTCTTATGCTAAGTTCATGAAAGAGATCTTAAGTCATAAGAAGGATTGGAGGGAAACTGAAAAAGTTTACCTCACTGAAGAATGCAGTGCAGTCATTCTGAAAAGCTTACCTGAGAAGCTTAAAGATTTTGGGAGCTTTATGATACCATGCACGTTAGAAGGTGTTTGTACCAAGCAAGCTTTATGCGATCTTGGGGCAAGTATCAACCTAATACCTGCATCTACTATCAGAAAGCTTGGTTTGACTGAAGAAATCAAACCAACCAGGATATGTCTTCAACTTGCTGATGGCTCCATTAAATATCCATCAGGCGT